>NW_021635950.1:0-67973 GCF_004799145.2 Neltuma alba | reverse complement strand
CACGACGGGTCGGTCCATGTCTCTTGCAGAATTACCATATTGCTCTCGTTAGGATTCACCGCCTGCAACCCGCCAACACGTAATAACTTCATTATAAATTACACAACCATTTTTTCTCATTTTCAATTTTAATTTTAACTAAAACCAAAACAAATACAAACAAACTTTATCCAAACATGTTTAAAGAAACCTAAAAGGGTTTAAGAAATTAAAAAAAATAAAGCACGGATGACGAAAAGTGCTATTTTTAACCAAGATAGAAAATATAGATCCGAACTACTGAAGAGTAACAAATTTTAATAACTTATTTTTAATAACAAACTCTAATGTAAAACACTGTTGGATTTACACTAAGTTCCTCCTCACATGATCTTAAACACCCAAAAAACAAGAGAAAAAGGAAATCTGTTCCGATTAACTGGATTAATTAACCAACATTCAACTATAAACATTTTTCTTCTGTCCAGAAATAAATAAATAAATAGAGCCCTTGGGATTCAAGAAGAGGATGAGATTCACCTTCACATATTATTCAATAATACTACTTCCGGTCCTAATTATAAGAGCTAGTTGACTAATTTGAAAAGATTAAGAAAGAAGTTAGTTAGTTATTTGTAATAAATAGATATTGTCTTTCTAAAAATATCCTTACTAATCAAGTGTATTGGTTAGAACTACTATTATTAGAATGACTAACTTGAAAAAAATGCATAAATATGATAACAAAGTGGATTAGGTCTTATATTAAAACTAAAATAAAAATCAAACAAAGTCTTATATTAAAGACCGGAAGTAGTATTACCCCCCAATTTCATTCTCATAAACTACTTTCCAAAATTTTATGTTCAAACCTAAGTCAATATGAGGACAAAAAAAAAACACACCCTCTTTGTCAAATAAAAAATTCACACACACAATCTCCCAATATGCTCAAAGAAAACTAAAAAGGGTTAAGAAAGAAAAAATAAGCACAGATTAAAAGAGTAATCATTATTTTTAACTGCAAAATAAATATGGATCCAAGCTATCGAAAAATAATTTAAACTTTATAGACTGGGTGTGTTAGCTGAAAATAGAGAATAATTTTATATAAATTTGAATAATATAAAACCCATGCTTGGATTTGCACTAAATTCCTTCTCCCCATGATTTTAACCCAAAAACCAAAAAAGAAAAAGGAAATCCGTTCCAACTAATTGGATTAATTAATCAAGATTGAACCATAAACACTTTTCTTGGTCCAAAAATAAATAAGTATGTTGACTAAGAGAAACCCTTGGGATTCAAGTAGACGATAAGATTCATCTTCATTTATTATTCAATAATATTGTTACACGTGTACAATTAATTTTTCTACTCAAAATTACTTTTTTATTCCATTTCATTCTCTTACACCACTTTCCAAGATTTTAAGTTCAAACCTAGGTCAATATGTGGACAAACAGCGCAATAAAAGACTCGGCTCCGCTCATAAGAAAGTCAACATGCAAAGAAAACAGCAGAAAAAAACAGAACTTACGCTGGCACGAAGGAGAGACACACAATTTCCAGAACCTTGACCTTTGGCAATATGGACCATCTCCTGCATTGGTCCCCCATTCGACAAAATGTCCCACTCACTTCTCAGCTGTTCATCACGCAGGAAATTGAACAGACTCTCCCGGGACACCGGAATCCAAACGGAAGTCGCGGCGCTCAGCACAATCCCCGGAGGCTCGCCGGGTCGTCCACATTCTTCCGGGTCATCACTTTCACATCATCACCAAGTGTGCCAATGTGAAGGCTGTCCCACTTGCGTGCCGATGATAAACAAACCCCAGAACAGAAGTTATTGGTCATGCGCTGTGCCAGCTTCAACAAACTTCTCCGACCAGCTTGGCTTAATGCTGCTAAAATATGTTGTTGCCATTGTCAACAAGGGTAAAAGGACATCGTCGTAGAAGCAGAAATTTAAGGAAACATTGTATTACATATGTTGTTACCTGTATGATCCTCATTGGGTATAGAAGATGACATGAGGATTGCCAAGCATTCACATTGCCTTTGAAGGGTGGCAATCCACCTATGAGCACCGAAGCCAAAGCCGGAATTCACCGCTGGCCGGTAGAGTTGGTGAACAACGCTTTCATCATACTGTGTATGCTCAACCCATGTAACCTGCAACAGTACAACTTGTATCCGGTCATTGTTTTATCTTAGATACAGACAAAACAATATGGTCACATTTGGTGTAATAACAAATTATTCTTTTTCTATGGCACTGAAAAAGAAAATAAAATATATATACACAATATCTATAATATCTTTGTCATTCTTATTCAACAATAAATATCACTTGTTGCTTCTACCTTTTGATTCAGCAAATATAAGATGCATTCTCATCTTCAAAGTCACCTTTTCATCTAATTTTCCTTTCTATTCCATTCCATTAATATTATATGGCATCGAATCGACTCGATTCTAGTCAGAATTTCATAAGTGGCAAGGATCTGATTTGGAAATCGAGGATGTCATATCATGTCTAAAGCTAATTCAGGTTTAAACTGCTAATGAAAGAGAACTGCTCATCTTTTCGCCACGAAAGCATGACACGACAAAGTTACCTGACATGAGAATATGATACCCAGCGACAAACTTTCATTTTTCTTAACTAACTCGTACCTATAGAAGATCATGCACATGATAGGAGTTATTGATGTTAGATACTTTAGTGAGACAAAATTTCGACCAAATGTTGAGATGGTTAATCTTAATTCAAATTATACAAATAGAAAGCAGTACTAGTTGAAAAATCATCACTAATAATCAAGGTAATATATTAAATCCATATGGAATCACATTATTCACAAAGCTTGAATAGCATGGCTCCTCTCAGGCTCGGTGCAACTAAACTTTTATGCTTCCTATATTTCTTTACATATTTCAACGGTTTAAATGTTAAAAAAAAAAAAAAAAAAGGTTTGTAATCTTCAAGAAATATTATCTCTTGCATAGAAAAAATATATACTTCATCTATAAGGATAAATTGCTGCAATGAAAGACATGGTATTAGAAGGCAAAAAATGATTACCTAAATCCACGCTTAACTACATAGGAAACCGAAGCCACTAAACCCTAGCCTCACCACATATTAATACCCCAACTTAGAACCCGGCTGAGAAATCATAATGTTAAGTCAAAACCAAAGCAGACGTCAAAAACTGATTTAAAAATAATATATATATATTCATTCCAAACAAAGTTCACAGGATAATTATTAAAAATCTTGATTTGAGAATCTTCCAACGGCACAGATTGCAATAAAAGTGTCACCTGGCACTATTACACTCTATTATAATTCAAGGGTGCTGAATCCAGGTCATTGTGACCTTGCCCACAGTGAAAATTGGTAAGATAACATAGAAGAGTTAGGTATAGAAGCATCTAATATATTTTTTTATAATAGAAAGATTGAAGAACCCAACATTTTTTTAACTTCTATGCACTGATAAACCCTATAAGATGCTGAGACAGAAATAAGGATTCATGAATACAGACAGAAAGCAACCCAAACTTCGAAATTACAAATTATAGCATAACAATTTAACTAAGGGCTCATCTTTTTCAACAGGATACCAATAAGTCAGCCCCTTGGGTAAAGATCCATAATAATATATCTAAAATACATGTAAATCTGAGTATTATAACTGCAGCCAATCAGTTATGTCAATTGGACATATAAGCAAGGATGCATGCATAGCATATGAAGAAATAAAGTATTTAAAAAATGGAATTAAGAGCGTTGGTTACCTTTGAGTAACCATTGGGCATATCTTGCACAACACAGCCTGAAGGAAGCCTCCTACAGCTCACGAACGGGTGGCCATTGATTGAACTATGGCCCATCTCAACCGAAACATCAACCACAGCCCACACACCTTCTGTATGCTGCTTGCAGAACCGGAGAAATCTCAATTGACGCACAGGGACAAGCGGCGAAAGCAATTGAACCTCAGCATGCATCTAACAAGGAAATATTTTCCTATCAGTTCCAGCCATATATGGCTAAGTTCAGAAATCATAGGGCTGAGAAAAAAACATACCACTTGCAAAGCACCATTTCTGGTTCCACCCATACCATTGGATATTACATCAACGGTTGCACCTCTAGCTATCAAGGAGGGAAACATCTCCGCCCACCGGTTCTATTGACACAAGTGATTGATTAACATGATATATCCAACAAACTTTAAAATTTCTAGACCAAATCAAATTGTTCTACCAGATGACTAGTATCAAGTATGCAATACAGTACAGCTCAACCAGAGGTAATTAGCAAAAAACAAATTCACTAATTAAAGCTTAAATTCAATCAATTTATTTAGTAAAGGTTAGATTTGCCATACCGCATCCATCAATGTCTCCATGAGGGCTAGACTGTTTATGATGACTATCCCAGTTTCCCTTGTAGCTTCAGTTATAAAACCAGCCGGTTTTGGGCCAATACAAGGAGAAATTAACCTGTCATACTCCTCGTGGTCCAGTATCTCTTTCTCACCACCCAAACACTTAATCCAGAGAGGGCTATCTGCCCGAGCCATCTTCATTAATTCCTCCATAGCAGACAGTGCAAGATCAATGAGCATAGACCTATCCGCCTGAATTTCGCCACCCATCATTCCCATGTGAGATCTGATCCGAGGCATCACTGAAGGTGTGCCCAGAATGCCTTCCCCTAGATCAAGCCCCATTGGCAGGGAAGAACCTAGAGCACTTGAACCGCCAATTTCGCTCCTTCCTATAGCAAGTTCAAGACCAGAATTTGAACCCAGAACAGCAGTGGGGCTGGCCAAGGACGAGAGTGGCCTACCCAGGAACTTGTTCGCCAAGGAACATATTCGATTCAATTCATCCTTAAGCCGAGCATTTTCAATTCTGAGATGGTGGTCCTCAAATGAAATTTGGCCAGGAATCGCTGGGCCACCACATCTATTACACATCGGGTTGGACATGGCTTCCTTTATCATACTATTCTCAGCTCGGAGTTTCTCATTCTCTTGTCTGAGAATCATATTCTCATGGCGTTCTATTTGAGTCTAATTCAAGAAGAAGCAAGTCCCTATCAGTACACTACACTAATCTGCAAATCCTATCAACGTGAGACAAATAACAAAGCTATATATCCAACATAGTCCAATTACCTTCATTTGTGTTCTTCTATTTTGAAACCAGAACTTGATCTGTTTATTCTCCAAGCCCAGCCTCTTACTAAGTTCTGTCCTCTGCTTCTCATCAGGATGAGGACACTCCTTGAAGAATCTAAAACAATGTGAAAAACCCATCATTCTTCTAAATATGGCACATAAAAATCACCAACTTGTGAATATAAAATTGCGGAAAATTCATGAAGGCATACGCTTCAAGCTCTTGAATTTGATGAGGAGTGTGTCTGTGATATTTCTTTCTTCTCTGAGGCTGATCATCGCCGGCGTCCTGATCATCACCGGAAACTCCTTCGAAATTATCACTCCCAGACCGACTCTCATATTCATCATCCCTCATCCTACCCATCAAATTATGATCAAATTCCCCAATAAGACCCATATCACCATGGCCCTCCATTTTCTGTTGCTGCAGAATCAAATCATCAGAAACAACAGCAATATTGAACAACAAAAAGAACAAATCTAATCTTTTTTTTGTTTGTTTTAACTTTATAACGAGATATATATAGAGAGAGGGAGGAAGGGAGGGAGATCAATCTGATGAAGCATACAGCTGAAATAGAGGGAGAATGCAGAGTTGGCTCAACAATTGAACCACTGGGGATATAGAGATTGTGTGGAGAAATATCAGCCACAACTCTTGCACTCCCACAGCTGTAGTTTCTACTATTGCTCCTAACTAAACCGTCAAACCCCATTAAAAAAATATAAACAAAAAAGGGAAAAAAACGAAAGGAAAAGAAAAACGGAAGGACCCTTTGTCTCCCCGAAGCTTGGCATATAAATCTAAGTATTTTCTCTCCGACCGCTTCTCCTCCTCCTCTTCTTCTTCTTCTTCTTCTTCTGGGTTTGTTTCGAAATTGTCCCTATAATTGCTTTGACCTCGAAACCAGATTTCGAAAATTTAAAAAGTGACTAATGGGGTTTCTTTTCCTTCCTCACAAGTAAAGACACAACCAAAAAGGCGCTCGCTTGTCAACGCCATGCATATCTCCGAATTAACTCTATCTCACCCAGGAAGAAGACAAGAGACGAAGCCCCATATTTCTGATCCTTTGTAGTTTGTTCACACCAGCCTCTCAACTTCGTGAAAGCTAAACAGCGAGAGAGGAAAAAATGGAATTATAAAGAAGAAAAAGAACCCATAAACTTCTTTTCTTTTTCTTTTGGGTTGTGAAAGTATACGAGCACAATTGACCTATACCTTGTCCGTATTGAAGACGTCGAGAGAGAAGGAATATATAAAATCTGAGAGGGAAAAAAAAAACAAAGATTGGGATATATAGTTTATATTAGGACTTGCAATATCCCTCTGTTCACACTCCCCTACCTTGACTTTTCAAGGGAATCATATCAAATCTAAGCAAAAATACGAGACCCTTGAGATGAGAGAGGACCATTCTCTTTCTCTCTCTTCACTGATGATACAAGTGAGAAATGGAGAAAAGGTGGATGGAATAGAAACCAAACCAGGTACGGAGAAAACGATACCTTTAATTTGACAGCGATCACTGTAAAAGGCCTAAGGCTAAAAGGCCCAAATCGTCTCTTTGGTTGCGAACACAAGAAAAGTTGCACTTTCTCTCTCCCTCTCTCTGAAATCTGTGGATGCGAAAAAGACACAGAAAAGTTGAAGTTATAAATTATAATACACAAAAAGGTGTTGGTTGGAAGACAATGGTTAAAAAATAGCGGAGCTGACTAGCAACGCGACGAGTCCGACTAACCAGAAAGTCAATGTCTTTCTGCCTTCTTTTGATATTATTATTTTAAAATAATCAAAATCCTCTGCCTGCTTGCACTGCGATATTTTATTAGTACAATATAAGGGCTTGGCACACGTGGAATTTCAAAAATAAAACTTTGGAGTAGTATTGATGGAGAAAACAGCAACCAACATCCTTATGTTATTTTTCATATGCATTCAATACTATAATCTTGTTTATATTACATCCAGTGGAATAATATTATTCACACCCTGATTTTACATTTATAATGAATTTAACACTATAAACCATAAACAACATTGGGGTGTTAAATATAACTAAATCCTATCATTAGAGGTGTTGCATGTTTCACAAGAATAACATTAAGCTGCTGAACACATCACAAATAATATGAGAATGTTATATGCATCTAAAAACAGTCCAAATAGCACCACATGCTACTTTATATTTATTTATTTACTTTTGCCATCACCTTTTAGTGTTATTTGTAACTAGCAAAAGATTGTGTTAGCATGCGTTTATAATATTTATATTATACTCCCTTAGTCTTAAATATAGGAGCTGATTAAGAACTTAATTTTAATTCTAAATACAAGATTTATTTCATTTTATTTTTTATATTTATTATTTTTTAAAACTAATATAAATTAATATTACATAGCTAGGATATTTTGAAAAAATCATGTTATATTTATTATAATTAAATAATTTATTAGCTTATTTTATTTATTTAAATTAGTTAGTAATTTTTATATTAAATATCGGAGGAGCAATTTATTTTAGAATAAAAAATCTAAAAAAATAATAATACATATTATTCACACGTTATAAATAAGCATGGGACGAATCTAATTATATGTGCATATAACTTACATAAATAATGTATTTTTTTTTTCTTTCTTTTAGTAATATTCTTTATCGTCCAACATATAATTAATCTCTTTTAAAATGTAGAAAATAAAAGGTAAATTCTTTTTAGATGAATTTGTTCTGTACAAAGGTAGAAATCTTATAAACCTTTACATATATGCAAGGTCACGATTACACTTAGGCTAGTCAATTATAGCTAAACCCTCACATGGATTAGTAATTCATAAGTATTTATAAATACCTTTATATAAATTAAAATAAAACTCTGCTGACATGTTTACTTCTTATTTTATATGATAATCTTGCCTAAGGCCTTCATATTTTGAAACTCATGCAGTGATGCGAAGTTTTTTTTTTTTTTTGTAGGAGCGAAAATGGAGGTTGGTCCCCCACTCCCAGCTCGTCACAAACAATTTAATGGATTCATTTATGAGCATTTATGAAAATTCACCAAGTCGGGGATGAAATATTAAAAGGGGCAAATTATATCATGTACCAAGTTTGGTCACAACAGAATGAGTGTGTTCTTTTAGTTTACATGTATTATTCTGTTGGCAAAAAAAATAATTTGGAAAAATTAAATAAATTTATGTATATTTTTTAAATTAATTTGCTTACTTATAAACTGATGTATAATTAAATAGTATATAAGTATTTCAGAGAGATCATATAATGTATATTATAATTAAATAGTTTATTTAGATTTCTTAATATCCTCAAATTATTAATTGGATCTTATATAAAAAATCATAGCTAGTATATTATTATTATTATTATTTGTTTATAAAACGATAACTTTTTTTTAACTTGTTTATGAAGGATATTATTGGTCATCTATAAATTTATCTTCTTGCATTTGTTTTATTTCATTTTGGTTATACTACCTCCGGTCCTTAATATAAAACCATGTTTGATTTTTATTTTGGTCCTAAATATAAGACTCCAATCCACTTTGTCTCTCATATTTATTCAATTTTTTTCAAGATAGTCCTTCTAATAATTATAGTTCTAGTTAATACACTTGATTAGCAAGGATATTTTAGGAAAGACAACACCTATTTAGGACAAATAACTAACTCAATTTACTTCTTTAATTTCTTCAAATTAGTCAACTGTTTCTTATAATTAGGATTGAAAGTAGTATATTGGGCTCGCTGGAGAGGGGTTCGATTGGTGCTATTTTCGATGATGTCGGTATTCAAAAATGAGATGTCGATGGATGGGGGGAAAAAGAGAGAGAGAGAGATGCGGATAACCGAATAATTTTTTTTTGTTTTTTGGGGAGCAAAGAGTAACCGAATGATAATTACATGTTGAAAAATAGGCAAGTACGAGTAATTGGGTTTCAAGGGGATGGGCTCCAGAATATTCCTTCACGCGTTTTTCAGCTTCTTCGTTGGGAAGATACTGGTGTCAACGTGCTTTGACCGCAATTATGGACCGAGATATTCAAATTTGTCCGGCCCCGACCATCCTATCCTGATGCCCTCTCCTAATTCCAGTCATTTTGGATGAATCCAATCTAAGAAAACTGGGGTGAGATGGTAAAAGATTGGGACAAATTTGGAATGGGACAGCAAATGACTCTTCTTGTCCTAATTATGTTAGTTTTTTTTTAAAATATATACTCTTCCGATCATGTACAAAGATTTTATATTTAGAACCGGAAGAGTAGTATATTATTTGCAGATTATTACTGTTTTATCAGTCAAGTTAATGGTACATCTGAAATGCCTGCTGGGAAAACTCGACTTTGGGATGCCTTTGGAAGCTTCAACCAAAGAATGAGACTATCATGTTACTAAAAGAATGGAGTTATAGATTAAGTATTAATAATGCTGCGTCTTCTTCTTCTTCTTTTTGGCCGCTTCCAACCTTGCTATTAATAGTGCAAAATTACCAAAACCATATTTGCAAGTATTATATGTTTGAATATTAAATTGCTATAGTGCTACTGATGTCAGTTTTTAAGTAAAACCAAATTAATCAAAAAATCAAACAGAGTCAATTTCAAACACCGTGCTAAAACCAGTCAATCAAATTAACCGAAATATTTTGGTTCGATTAGTTAGTTGTATGTGAAAAATAATATTAGATTAAAAACATAATAAAACAATAATTACAGCCGTTAATTAATAATATTTCATTATTCAAGATGATTTATTATAATAATATCTATTAAATATAAATATATTTGAATGCATTGTTCAAGCTCACATAAACCCACATATATATTTATCATAACAATATCTATTAAATGTAAATATATTACAAATGTATTTCAGTTTTAACCAAATTAAACACTAAAAACCAAATTGTCAAAAGACAAGAACTGGATATTTTGCCGAAAATCTGAAGTAACCAAACCCAAAAGTCAAAATTAAATTTGGTTTGATTTGATTTTTGGTTAAGGTCTGGTTTTACTCACTCCTACTTGAAAGATGAGTGTGTATATTTTTGGCAACAAAAAAAGAAAGATGAATATATTTTTAGAATCAAAAGAGCGTTGGGGAAGGAAAAAGGATAAACATATAATCTAACAATGTATATTTGAAGCCTTTTGATTAAGATTTTGGGATGCTAAATTATGCTTTTCCCTCCTTTGGACCTGGGGATGCTGTCTTGATGCTCTGAAGCTCATAATTGATCACCACATCAAGATTATTTTGATTTTTGAATAGCTCAAAGTTAATGGACACATGAGGTCAAGAAATTAGTCATCAAGTTGCATCAGGAGCTTAATATTAAATCGAGTCGTTGGATCAAAGTATAATCTGACTAAATTTTGACTCTGCTTTATGTTACTTATTTGCTTTAATTAAAACGGTGCAGTAGTCTTGACTTTCCGGGGCAGGTAGGTCGTGAATGCTGAGAATTCCCTTAAAATCTGCTCAACCGTGAAGCCATGAACGAATGAATGAACGAAATTGTTGGAGGAGACGAAATGAGGTAACTTACTTATGAGAGGAAAGAAATGAGGAAGCTTACAACCGTGAAGGAGAAGAGAGTTCCCATAGTCAAAGCGAGCGTTCACATTTGTGTCCGTAGTTGATGTGTCATTTTAGAGTGAAAACGGTGTCTTGTTACGCCCAAGAGGAGAGAAGAGAAGAAGCCAAACGCTGTGTATCAACACATGTCACCGTGGCCATGGATCCACGAAGCTGCTGGCACTATATGTATGCATTTATTGTCATTAAGCAAAGAGGTAAACCATTAGCACAGTACCAAATCCAGATCCGTGCCTTCTGGGGTATGTTGCATTTTGACCTTTACTCTGGAGGGCACAACACGACAGAACGACCCTTGGGCTTTTTCCCCATACAATATGCATATTCAATTACTACCTCTGATGTTATTAAGAGAATAAAAGCTAGTACTTGATGAGATCTCAAGTTATTTTCTCTCTAATATTTATTATTATTTTTTAAAATTATTTCTATTGATTGTATTACCTCCAGTCCTAATTATGAAACATAGTTTGTAGATTACAAATAAGATCTTATAATTAGGATTGGAGGTAATATATGTTAAGAGAATTGGTATCAAGGTTAGTTAAATGCAAGTGGTTTGATAGGATATTTCAAATAAACCAATACGCATTTTTAATATATAATTTGATGCAAATGATTTAATAGGGTATTTCAAATAATTCAATACACAGTGTTACCGTGTAATTAATTTAACTAATCTTTTAATCTATCTAAATTAATTAAGTTGATTTTATATTAAGAACAAAAGGTGATAAGATGGTGCTTATTGGCCCAAAAACAATTGGGTATCACTCTTTTGGGTTATCTTGGGAAAATTGGTCTCATCCACCCAAAGCCTGGGTTGGTGTGTTGGGCTCTACGAGTTCACCCCCATTGTCTGGCTTTCTCCCCTTCCTTGTTTTTTCCTCCTCCTCTTGAATTCATTAAGCCGAGCAAACTATCTCCGATCTGCAGTCAGGGAGCAAGCATCACGATCAAGCAATTTCCTCAGTACAGGGGGCGGTCTCTAGACCCAATCAAATGGGCATGACCTTTCCAATGTAGCTTTTGCAATTCGATCGACAGCTACATTAGCCTCTATAGGAATCAAAGTGCAGGCATGGTTTGGTTCCTAATCAATTTCCTTGATTCTTGGATATCATCAAGGACAGTAACACATCTCCAATCAAGGAGCTCTCTTTGATTATTAATGCAATTGATGAGGATCTAATTATCGGACTCAAATTGAACATCCTGAAGATTATTTTCAATAGCATACTCAAGAGCATCACTAAATGCAATACCTTCAGCCATTAACACCGACTGAGCAATAGTAAAAGGAGTTCTTCTATCTAACAGAAAGCCATTCGAATCTCTGACCAGGAAAACTGAAACAGCATTTCTAAATAAATCGATAAATTTAATTTTTAAGAGTAATTTTAAAAAATAACTTTTTATAACCAAACCATACTAACAATAAATTCAAATCTATCACAATCATATAAACTAACTTATTATATAATAAAATTATCTGTGATATAAAAGAATAGCACTCAATTATATACCTTATCACAAATAAAAAGAGCTTTCATTAACTCACTCAAATGCAAACTATGTAAATCTTTACATATATGCAAGGTTATGATTATGCTTAGCCTAGTCAATTATCTAAGCCCTTATTTAGATTAGTAATTCATAAGTGTTTATAAATACCTTTACGTAAATTGAAATAAAACTGTATGTTTACTTTTTATTTCACATGATAGTCTTGCCTAAGGCCTTTATATTTTGAAGCGATGCTAAGTTGTTTTTTTTTTTTTGTAGGACCAAAAATAGAGGTAGGTCCCCCACTTCCAGCTCGTCACAAACAATTTAATGGATTCATTTATGAATATTTATGAAAATTCACCAAGTCAGGGATGAAATATTAAAAGGGGCAAATTATATCACGTATCAAGTTTGGTCATAACAGGATTTTTTTTTTTGACCTTGGTCAGAACTAGAGCCGAGAAAACGGGCCGAGCCCGTCGGGCCGAGTCCGTTTAAGCCCGTTTAAGTCGAGGGCCGGGCTTGTATTTTGGAGCCTTGAAAGGGAAGTCGGGCTTAAAAGGGCTAGCCCTGTAGGGCCGAAAAATAAACGGGCCGGCCCGTTTAGGCCCGCCAAATTTTTTTTATTTAATTTTTGTCTTTTTTTCTTAACTTAAAAAAGAAAACCCTAACATTTTAAACATAGCATACTCTTAGTTTTACTTATCTTGGCAGCTCACATAGATAACATTCACAAAAAGAAAAAAAGAATCACTATAGTTGTGGGAAAAATAACCAAAAAAACATGAAAATTGCAAAATTTAAAACTAGTATATTCATAAAAATATATTGTTATTTATAAGTTGTCAAAACCTATTAAAATACTGTATCTATAATTTTTACAATCTTTATTTATCATTCTCCCATATTTTTTATACTTGAAATATAATTGATCAAAAAATCTTTTAAACTAAAATAAAGATCTATATCATTTTTATAGTAGAAACAAATTTAGAACTAAGAATGATGGACTCTTTTCTTTTTTGTCGGTATGATAAATGATTATTCTTTATGTATACTATGTTTGTTAGTTAAACTTTTTTGTTAATTATTTATAATCAAACTAGATCATCCGCATTGTAATTATCTATTGAACTTAATGCTTATTTAATTGTTTATATTTGTCCTCTATTTAGTTTGTTTATTCAATAGACTTTATTATACTGTAATATATGTTTAGACATGATAATGTTTATATTTGTGACTCAATTTTATTTATATTTATACCTTTTATTAGTAATTTTTATTGTTTCATTTTTATTATTTTGATAAAATATACAAAAAAATAAAAAAAATTATTTTAATTAAAAAGACCAAAAGCCTGCGGGCTAGCCTGAGCCCGTCATCTCACGGGCCGGGCTTGAAAAAATGACTTATTTTTAGAACTCGGGCTTAAACGGGCCGGCCTGTTTAAGCCCGAGCCCGTCACGGGCCGGCCCTGCAGGGCCGGGCCGGCCCGTTTTCCCAGTACTAGTCAGAACAGGATAAGTGTATTCTTTTAGTTTACATGTATTATTACTGTTGGCAAAAAAAAACTAATTTGAAAAGATTAAATAAATTAAATAAATTTTTGTACATTTATTTTTTTAAATTAATTTGTTTAAATTATAAACTGATATATAATTAAATAATACACATGAGTATCTTAGAAAAATTATATAACATATGCTATAATTAAATAATTTATTTAGATCTTTTAATATCTTCAAATTGGTCAATTGAGTTTTATATTAAAAATCATAGCTAGTATATTACTATTACTATTTGATAAAGTGATTACTTTTCTTAACTTGTTTCGATATAATTATTTTCTTACATCTGTCTTTATTTCATTTTGGTTAGAAATTTGGCTGGCCGGAGGGAGGTTCGATTGTTGCAATTTTCGATAACGTCGGTATTCAAAAATGAGATGTCGATAGATGGACCCAAAAAAAAAAAAAACAGCAAGAGAAGGTGAGAGATGTGGATAACCGAATAATAATTTTTTTTACAGCAAAGAATAACCGAATAATAATTATATGTTGAAAAAATAGGCAACTAATTGGGTTTCAAAGGGGATGGACTCCAGAATATTCTTGCACTTGATTTTCAGCTTGGGGAGAATTACAATAAAATCCCAAACAAGGAAAACAATTAAAAAACAAGTCTCAAAGGTTGTCATTCTAGCTATAAGACTTATTATTATAGATTGTTGAGATTGTTATTGAGACTTTTTGATAATTATTTCTTTTTTGTGACATTTGATTGTAACTAGTTCAGTGCCCATGCAATGCACGGGGTATATTTGAAGCAAATGAAAAACTTAAAAATGGACAAAAAACACAAAGTTTGGTTTAACATAATAAGTTTTCCAATTTATAGATTATAGAAAAAAAATTTCTTGTAGACAACATTAAAGTTTTTTCCTATAGGATACCCACCACCATTAAGGACCAAGATCTTCAACCCTTCTCTGTGCCGCATGGGTGATATATTTGCATATAGCTATCCAAGAGTGAAAACTGACCGGAGTAAATATAATCTAATGTCCGTCATGCTCTAATCTTAACTTTTGTTAATAGTCATAGCAAAACATAGCATCATTGGGTATTGTCTTTAGCACAGAGTATTTGACAATAACGTACCAGATGGTGTAATGGTCAAACGTGAAATCAATACATGCAAGCCAATATGTGTCCCCCATAATAATCTCTACTCCAATGACATGTTTTGCTAACCAGGTGACAATGAACCTGGTACCATTATACAATCCAACTGATTTGTCTTTGTTAGGCGTCAACATTATGGTTACTCGAGCAAAGCATGGGGTGTAAAAATAATTTTTTATAATTAAAATATAAATAATTATTAATGTATGGAGTGATTTAATTTCAAATTTTATAATTTTATAAAACTTTAGGACCTATGCAATAAAAGTTTCGAATTAGTGAAACATGCACATGAGCAAGTTTTTTTTAAACACAACTATTACATATAATGAATGTATTTGCCACTTATTTAAAAAGACTACAAAAAACCTCTTTGTATAAAATTGGCCATCTATGCAACCCATGGTAACATGAATATTATCACATGTGAGCAATTTGCTTTCACTAAGTGAGAAAGTAAATTCATGTTCCCTTGTGGTACCGGCCTTTAGATCAAAACAATTTTAACTTTTTTAAATAAATTGCATTATTTATATCTCATCTTGAAATGGATTTCTTTTTATTTTTATGTAAAAAATTAATGAAGAATTTGTCTAAAGCATATCATATAGAGCAAATATTTCATATTTTAAGACCACTCAAAGTTTTTTTTAGTTATGAATCTACACTTAATTAAAAAGTTTTCACCAAGTGGAAAAGTCATTACGTGTCTTCTTTTGATGTCTGCTCTAGGATTAATGCATTTTAATTCTTTTTAATAAATTGTATTATTTATATATTGACTTGCTACTGATTTTATTTGTATATTGATATATGAAATCAATGATGAATTTATTTAGAACATCTCATATAGAGCAAATATTTCTTATTTTAAGAATGTTTAGAGTTTTTTAAAATATGGATTTATGCTTTAAAAGTTTAGGAATAGTTTTTACTAAATGAGAAAATGAACACTTGTTCTATTATGATGCCTTCTATTAGACCCGTATAATTTTCACTCTTTTAAATAAATTGCACTATTTATATTTTGGCTCGCTATTGACTTTTTTTTTACATATTAATATATGAAATTAATGATAAATTCTTTTAGAACATAGCATATATAGAAATATTTCTTCCTTTAAGAATTTTAAGAGGTTTTTTCAAGTTATGGGTATTTTAAAAGTTGTTTTTACTAAATGAAAAAGTGAACATATATCATTTTTGGCACCTTGTGAATAAATTGTATTATTTATATATTGACCTACTATATATTTTCTTTTTCTATTTATGTCTAAAATCAATGATAAATTTATTCAAAACATATCATATATAGCAAATATTTTTTATTTTAAGTACATTTCTTGACCGGGAATATGATTAGGTATTGCTTTCTACACATTAAAAATGCAAAAATCAATAGAATTACGTAATTATGATCTGTGACTGTGGTAATGTAACATTAAGGCCTTCACTGCTCCAAGATATTATTTATACTCCTATAATTTGTTGCTACAATATATAGCCAATTAATCATGCTTCACCATATATAAATTTAATCGACTCATCAATGTTGGGCATATAATGGGATTAGCACTTGAATACGGTCTCTTCTTCGGAAAGCATTGCAAGCACATAATCGGTATATTTCAAGAGGCGATGAAAAAGGGAAAAAAAAAATAAAAATAAAAATAATGGAGATACGTAATCAATTGAAAATTCCATATATGTTTTAAGAGATAAGATTGCAAAAAATCTTATTGTAAGTAATATTGGAGGTTTTGTATTTGAGGTGCTCTTTAACCAGAAAAAAAGAAAATCTGTATTTTCTATTCTTCTAACAACCCAAATTTAAAATTGGAAAAAGAACTCCACTGATTTAGAAATAGAGGAGCGGATAGCTTTCCACACCCGTTAAATTTAAAATAATAATGAGAAGTTAAGATAACCGAGATAAAAGTGAAATTCAAAATTATGCGTAGAGACACACACATATAAACTCTATGTCTAGAATCTAAAACAAATTCAAATAATTCAGTTAATAAATTGAAATTGGAATCATTGATCATAATGAATACATAAGTTACGATCTTCCACCACTTTTAAATGTTAAATTCAAATAATACATATGTGAGAAAATATATATTTTTTAATTTCATAACTCCCAAAAAAAAAAGTTCACATAAGAGGCAAAATAGGAATAATGGGAAGTTAAAATAATGCAAAATCATATTCATGAGGCATTCAGATGGCCAAAAAGAAAAAATGTGGCATTCAACCTTATAGCTTTCAAAAACTATCCTAATTTCATGCTTCACAACAAAAGCCACTGCTCTTTGCCTAAGTTCTGCGTTCTTCAACCTCCACCATGCATCTTCCTCCATCATATTTGCACTCCATTCAACATATTTAGCAAACATTGTATTATAGAAGAAAATAAAGTAAAGTGAGATATTCTTGGAATATCTTTTATTCATGGTAAAGCTGCAGAAGTTCATAAAGAAATATAATCTTATAGAAGCAGACTACTCACAATTTAGAAAAATGGTCATTCATGATCTTCAACAAAAGGTGAAATAAATGGATATTTAGCAAGAGGTACATTAACTTTATCAGTAGTCACTAAACCCATTTGGCTGGAAATGTATTAACACAGACTTGTGCATGAAAATTAGGTATCTCTACAGCATTTTCTAACTAAAGCTGCAAATACAAATATAATCAGCTTTGATAAAGTGTAGGATAATTAAAACCAAATAGTTGTTATCATTTTACATTATGTTCCTTTGTTGAACTGTGCTCAAAACCTTATATATTGTACCTACAAATTAGATGAAAGAAAGAAAATATGTTATACATTAGCAACATATTTAAGTGGACTATCCTTGCATAGAGAGAGACCTGGCCGTCTGCTCTAATAAATTCAGTATCCATCGCATCATGAGTGGTGCCTTTGATGGGGCTGCCTATTTTTCATTCGTCACCAATTAATGCATTCAAAATACTACTTTTGTACAATATTGCGGGAACATAATTTTCTTCATCAAGATTCTCTGATTCCTATAGATAGCACTGATGATAAATAATCAATTAAAAATAACCCCTTGAATTGATGTATGGTGCCTACTTTTGGGCATAATAAACTTAATCTATCTTGCATCTAAACATATACCTAAGCTATTGATATCATGTTCTGCTCACCAGCTCCACCTATCACTAATTTTTTTTCCAATGTTAATAATATAACAACAATAAAGATATACTCACCTTGATGCACCCTTCCTCTTTGAATTGATAATTCCTAGAAACCTTTAGCTCAAATCCATTAAGGCTAGTTTAGGAGGCGAGGGAGGGATCTAGGCAATGGTATGGGGGTCAAATTTTCTATATGCAAAAAGAAATTTGGACCTCTTCAGATGAAATATCTCTATTAAATTAAATAGCCTAAATATTAATATATATATATATAAATATATATAACTTTAGTATTTTTATCTTAAAAAAATTATGACATAAAAAAAAATTCACAATAATGTTTAAAGAGGGATACATAAATATTAAATAAAAAGGATAAAGAATAGTGTTATCTAAACAAATCAAATTTACTACAGTACCAATAATGGCAACGTGTTCTAAGAATCCAATTTGTTTTTATTAGTACATCTCTATCATTTGTTGGTATTGTTCAGTATGCTAAGAAGTAATTGTTGGAAGGGAAACAAAGAGAGAGCTTCAACTCTCCAACCTTTGAATGTATCTCATAATTTAAATACTCCTACATAAATAGCCACATATCTTTGTGACTTTGAAAATATATTCAACAATTCACAACTTGATTCTGTGTATTTGAGCTCTTGTTTAAACCATTTTAGTAAGATGAATGGGTACGCCGAAGTGAGAGTAAAAATGTGCTTTTTTTTTTTCAAAGAAAAGAAATTAAAGCTACTCCATCTCCAAGTGTTTGCACTTTTTTCTCTATAAATAATAATACATATGCAAATAAAACAACTCAAAATCACAATGGGGCCAAATAGGGCATCAAAGGTCCTCAAAATATGTTGATATTTTTTCAGTTTGCAAGGGGTTCTTAAAAACCCAGAAAGTTTAAAGCTTCCACTGAAGTTCTATCATAATCCTACAAACATAACCCTAATATCAAGATATTTTGTCCAACTTTTGCTCTCAAAAGCTTTATATTTCTTTTAATTCCGCTTGAATTAATCTTTAAAAATGCAATTCTGGAAAAATGGAATTTGTTTTCAATGGGTTATTTTGATATTCAAGTCCTCTTTATAGACGACTAAAATAAAATTAGCCTAAAAAATTTACCTTAAGATAGATGTTTATTGCTGGGTGGAGATCATCATGCTGTAACCTTGCAATATCTAGAAGAGCTTCAGCAAGGGCCACAAATTTTGATACTGGCAAATTATCATCCCTTGCAACCACTTGAAGATATGAATCAATGAGCTTCTTAACACGGATAATTGACCCTATGAAGTGCTTGTTATCTGCAGGATTAGGGGACATTATTTTCCAGAACTTCAAGTAACTTCCCAACACTACTAAAACCAACTCCATTAATGATGTTGAAGCATAAGGCAAGTCACCCATAGTTGCTTCATCAAATTATATGCTTGCTCTTCTAATCAAGTCTGTCTAGGTGACATGGGAGACCCCCAAAATGGTTCAAAACCCGAAGGAGCCTAAGCAAGAAACCAACTGAAACTGACCCTTTATCTACAGGAATCATGGTCATAATAGTTTCAAGAAAATACTGTGCTAAGGTTCTTGAACTCCGAAGATTGAATACCTGACACGAACCCTTGCCACCATGAGCACGCGCCTTTGCAAACCGCCATCAATATCATCCCTTCCTCAACTGAATATGAAATGCCCACACTTGAGAATCTATCTCTAGCCTTGTAAGAATTCCGAGGTAACTTCTCTAAACCGTCATCACACAATCGCTTCAAATGAAACTAAACCCCCTCATTCTTGAGCCTACAAACACACGAAACCGCCCACGATTGTAGACATGAAGCCCTCTCACTGGAGTGATTGATGTGGCACACTCAGAAACATAGCACTACCAATTATTTTAGAAATCTATCGGTTTTTATGAAATATTAATTTTAATTTAATATTTGAAAGATTATTAAATGTAGTTTAAAATACTATTAATTTGAACCCAAAGAGTAACCAATAGCCGATTTTTAATGAAATATTAGTTTTAATTTAAAATATTAATTTGAAATCAGAAAACTACCCATAACACAGCCTTAAAATATGAGACAACGTGGATAATTTTTTTAATTTAACAGCTATCATATATTCACTAAACAAAAAATATTACTCCTCCGGTCTTAAATGTAAGACCCTTATACACACTAATATATGATAGCTGTTAAATTAAAAAATTATCCATTTTAACAGTGAACGTGGGCAGTTTTTATTTATTTATTACAATTAAGTGAAGTACTCCTCCGATCCTAAATGTAAGACCCTTATACACAGTGTGTATAAAAACTTTTCATCTTCAAAATTACGTAAGATCAAAAAATTAAAAATAAATTTGTAACATGATATCTGAATTTTTTTAATATAAAATTTATTCTATTCATTTTTTAAGAAAACCTATCACGTGGCACGATATATGCATGCTTTGGTCAAAAACAATATTTTATCATTTATTTATTTGGAAAAAATGATATATATCAGCTAACAACAACCAAGTAACATATTATTCAATAAAAGAAGGAAAAACACCCTATGCGGGCCTTTTTTTTTTTTTTTGGTAGAAGACTGTACGGTTTATTTTAAATTGCCCATCACCCACAAATCTCGGATAAGTCAAGATAAAAATAAAAATTCCAGCAAAATATATGGAGAAACTGATACATGCAGTTAACAAACAAATAATATTTCATACATTATTTAAAAAACAATTAAAAAATTTAGGCAAATCGAAATATTTCTGAAAAAAAGACGTGTGAAAACTGAAATGGATAGGCAACAAACAAATATAATATGATTTATTAAATTGTAAAAGAGAGGATACATTATTTAAGAAACAATTAAAAAATTAATGTATTTATCTCCTTCCTCGTTGTGCCACTTGTCGCACTTCAAGATGACCTTGCGGAGATCCCTCCCTTATAATAGTAATAGATTCCCCTTTCAGCTTGTTCGTTGGGAAGACACTGGTGTCAACGTGCTTTGACCGTAATTATGGATAGAGATATTCAAATTAGTTCTGCCCCGACCGTCCTATCCTGATGCCCTCTCTCAACTCCAGTCATTTTGAGACGAGGTCAATCCAATCTAAAAATCTGGGGAGAGATGGTAAAAAATGGGAACAAATTTGGGATGGCATACCAGACGACTCATCTCATCCTAACTATGTTAGTTTTTTTAAAAATATGTGTTATTTGCAGATTATTACTGTTTTTATCCCTCAAGTTAATGGTATATCTGAAATACTTGCTGAGAAAACTCGACTTTGGGATGCCTTTTGAAGCTTCAAACAAAAAATGAGACTATCATGTTACTAGAAGAATGGAACTATAAGCATTAATAATGCTGCATCTTATTCTTCTTTTTTTGCCGCTTCCAATCTTGCTATTAATCATGCAAATTTTCTTGCCAACTTTCAATAATGCAAAATTACCAAAATCATATTTGCGAGTATTATATGTTTGAATATTAAATTGCTACAGAGCTATTAAGACTTGGAAATAATGATGAGCATTCAATTTTTTGGTTTAGTTTTTTGTAAAAACCAAATTAATCAAAAAATCAAATATAGTCAATTTTAGACACCGAACTAAAACTAATCAACCAAATGAATCAAACTTTTGGTTCGGTTAACTGTTTAATCAAAATATATATGTGAAAAATAATATTAGATTAAAAAACATAATAAAACACAATTATAACTGTTAATTAATAATATTTCATTATTCAAGATGATTTATTATACGTAGTAATAATATTTATTATAACAATATTTATTAAATATAGATATATTTGAATGCATTGTTCAAGCTCACATAAACCCACATATATATATTTATTATAACAATATCTATTAAATATAAACATATTACATATGTACACTACTACCCAAAAAAAAAAGTCATCAGAAAAAACGCTATAAAAAAATGATGGTGGTATTTTTGTAATTATAACGAAGTAAATTTTACTTTTCACAATGGTTATCCAGAAAACCACCATGAAAAGTGCTTTTTACTGTGGTTTTTAAAATAATCGTCATAAAAATAACTTTTTATCGCCTTTAAAAGTCTGTCAGAATTTTAAAACCCCATCCATCACATGATAGTTTTCACTTTTCATAGTCGAAGCCCCTGGTTTTCCATTATTGTTCCCACTTGATTTTCTCTCTCCTCCTGCCTTTGTTGATGATTATTCTTTGCTTCTATCGTCTCCACCATGTTCTTTCATTACCATCACTGTCGTTGTTGCCATTGTTGTTGTCATCGCGTCATCCTTTTCACTCTTATTTGTGAGTTTTTCGCTCTTTCTCTTCCATTCTTTCTGTGGGTTTCATAGTTTTATGGTTTGGTTGTTTTCTTTGATTAAAAATATGATGTTTTTTCTGAGTTTAAATAGATCTGATTTTTGTTCTTCTCTTTGCTTAAACATATTTTAATACTTGAACGCTTGAATGGATCTGATTTCTCTCTCCCTCATTTTGTATATCAGAGTTTGATAGCCTAAAGTTCATGAATTGTATCATATCTCAGTCTTTGATTTTACCTTTATTAAATCTTAGTGGCTTCAATCTGGTGGTTGAAGGTAAAGCTAAATGGTGCTATTATAGCGAGGAAAGAATCTACGTTTACTTCATCAAAATGCTTTTAACCGGTGACAGGTTATTGGTTAATCAATTCTCAAACCCCTTCCTTTGGGGTTTTGTTTCCTCGTTCCATCCTGATCAATAGGATGAAAGGTAAACTAAAAAAAAACAAAATTTCTAACTATCATGAAAAGTCACACACCATGGCGGTTCTTAAACCGCCGTGGAATCCTCTACATTTTATGTCAATGGCATAAACGTCGCTCTTAAAACCACTGTGAAAAGCTTATTTTAACCACTGTCAAATGTCTTTTTCGTAGTAGTGGTAGTTATGTTTTAACCGAATTTTTTTCCTAGTAACCAAATTAAACACTAAAAACTGAATTGTCAAGAGATAAAAACTAACCGAAAATCTGGAATAATCAAACTCAAAAGCCAAAATTGAATTCGATTCAATTTGATTCATAGTTACAGTCTGATTTTACTCACCTCTACTTGAAGATGAGTATGTATATTTTTGACTTAAAAAAAAGAGAAAGATGAATATATTTTTAGACTCAAAACAGCGTTGGGGAAGGAAAAAGGGATAATCATATGATGTTGAAGCCTTTTGATTAAGATTTTGGGATGCTAGCTTATGCTTTTCCCTCCTTTGGACATGGGGATGCTTTGTTTTGATGGTCTGAAGCTCATAATTAATCACTACATCAAGGTTATTTTGATTTTTGAATAGCTCAAAGTTAATGGACACATGAGGTGAAGAAATTAGTCATCAAGTTTCATCAGGAGCTTAATATTAAATCGAGTCGTTGGATCAAAGTATAATCTGACTAAATTTTGACTCTGCTTATGTTACTTATTTGCTTTAATTAAAACGGTGCAGTAGTCTTGACTTCCGGGGCAGGTAGGTCGTGAATGCTGAGAATTCCTTTAAAATCTGCTCAACCGTGAAGCCATGAACGAATGAATGAACAAAATTGTTGGAGGAGACGAAATGAGGTAACTTACTTAAGAGATGAGAGGAAAGAAAAGAGGAAGCTTACAACCGTGAAGGAGAAGAGAGTTCCCATAGTCAAAGCGAGCGTTCACATTTGTGTCCGTAGTTGATGTGTCATTTTAGAGTGAAAACGGTGTCTTGTTATGCCCAAGAGGAGAGAAGAGAAGAAGCCAAACACCATGTATCAACACATGTCACCGTGGCCATGGATCCACGAAGCTGCTGGCACTATATGTATGCATTAATTGTCACTAAGCAAAGAGGTAAACCATTAGCACAGTGCCAAATCCAGATCCGTGCCTTCTGGGGTATGTTGCATTTTGACCTTGACTTTGGAGGGCACAACACGACAGAACGGCCCTTGGGCTTTTTTCCCATACAATGTGCATATTCAATTACTACCTCTGGTGTTATTAAGAGATTAAAAGCTAGTACCTGATGAGATCTCAAACTATTTTGTCTCTAGTATTTATTATTATTTTTTAAAATTATTTCTATTGATTGTATTACCTCCAGTCCTAATTATGAAACGTAGTTTGTAGACTACAAACAAGATCTTATAATTAGGATAGGAGGTAATATATGTTAAGAGAATTGGTATCAAGGTTAGTTAAATGCAAGTGGTTTGATAGGATATTTCAAATAAACCAATACGCATTTTTAATATATAATTTGATGCAAATGATTTAATAGGGTATTTCAAATAATTCAATACACAATGTTAACATATAATTAATTTAACTAATTTTTTAATCTATCTAAATTAATTAAGTTGATTTTATATTAAGAACAAGAGGTGATCAGATGATGCTTAGTGGCCCAAAAACACTTGGGTATCACCCTTTTGGGTTATCTTGGGAAAATTGGTCTCATCCACCCAAAGCCTGGGTTGGTGTGTTGGGCTCTACGAATTTAGAATATTTCGTTCACCCCTAGTATCTGGCTTTCTCCCCTTCCTTATTTTTTCCTCCTCCTCCTCTTGAATTCATTAAGCCGAGCAAACTATCTCCGATCTGCAGTCAGGGAGCAAGCATCACGATCAAGCAATTTCCTCAGTACAGGGGGCGGTCTCTAGACCCAATCAAATGGGCATGACCTTTCCAATGTAGCTTTTGCAATTCGATCGACAGCTACATTAGCCTCTATAGGAATCAAAGTGCAGGCATGGTTTGGTTCCTAATCAATTTCCTTGATTCCTGGATATCATCAAGGACAGTAACACATCTCCAATCAAGGAGCTCTCTTTGATTATTAATGCAATTGATGAGGATCTAATTATCGGACTCAAATTGAACATCCTGAAGATTATTTTCAATAGCATACTCAAGAGCATCACTGAATGCAATACCTTCAGCCTTAACACCGATTGAGCAATGGTAAAAAGGAGTTCTTCTATCTAACAGAAAGCCATTCGAATCTCTCACCAGGAAAACTGAAACAGCATTTCTAAATAAATTGATAAATTTAACTTTTCAGAGTAACTTTAAAAAATAACTTTTTATAAGCAAACCATACTAACAATAAATTCAAATCTATCACAATCATATAAACTAACTTATTATATAATAAAATTATCTGTGATATAAAAAAAATAGCACCCAATCATACACCCTATCACTAATAAAAAGAGCTTTCATTAACTCATTCAAATGTAAACTATGTTGTGTAAACCTTTCCATATATGCAAAGTCATGATTACACTTGGGCTAGTCAATTATTTAAGCCCTTATTTAGATTAGTAATTCATAAGTATTTATAAATATCTTTACGTAAATTGAAATAAAACTCTATGTTTATTTTTTATTTCACATGATAGTCTTGCCTAAGGCCTTTATATTTTGAAGCGATGCTAAGTTGTTTTTTTTCTTTTGTAGGACCAAAAATAGAGGTAGGTCGCCCACTCCCAGCTCGTCACAAACAATTTAATGGATTCGTTTATGAATATTTATGAAAATTCACCAAGTCAGGGATGAAATATTAAAAGGGGCAAATTATATCACGTATCAAGTTTGGTCACAACAGGATTTTTTTTTTTTGGACCTTGGTCATAACAGGATAAATGTACTCTTTTAGTTTACATGTATTATTACTGTTGGCAAAAAAAAACTAATTTGAAAAGATTAAATAAATTAAATAAATTTATGTACGTTTATTTTTTTAATTAATTTGTTTAACTTATAAACTGATATACAATTAAATAATGCACATGAGTATTTTAGAAAAAATTATATAACACATGCTATAATTAAATAATTTATTTAGATTTTTAATATCTTCAAATTGGTCAATTGAGTTTTATATTAAAAATCATAGCTAGTAAATTACTATTACTATTTGTTGATAAAGTGATTACTTTTTTTAACTTGTTTCGATTAGTTATTTTCTCACATCTGTTTTTATTTCATTTTGGTTAAAATTTGGCTGGCCGGAGGGAGTTTCGATTGTGTGCAATTTTCGATAATGTCGGTATTCAAAAATGAGATGTCGATAGATGGACCCAAAAAAAAACAAAAAGAAAAGAGAAGGCGAGAGATGTGGATAGCCGAATAGTTTTTTTTTTTGGAGCAAAGAATATCCGAATAATAATTATATGTTGAAAAAATAGGCAACTAATTGGGTTTCAAAGGGGAGGGACTCCAGAATATTCTTTCACTCAATTTTCAGCTCGGGGAGAATTACAATGAGATCCTAAACAGAGAAAAAAAATTTTAAAAAAAAGTCTCAGAGGTTGTCATTCTTATTATAAGACTTGTCATTATAGATCATTGAGGTTGTTATTGAGATCTTTTGGTAATTATTTTTCTTCTATGGTATTTGATTGTAATTCCCCCCTTCAGCTTGTTAGTAGGGATAGAGATATTCAAATTAGTTCTGCCCCAACCGTCCTATCCTGATGCCCTCTCTCAGCTCCAGCCATTCTGAGACGAGGTCAATCCAATCTAAAAAATCTGGGGAGAGATGGTAAAAAATGGGGACAAATTTGGGATGGCATGCCAGACGACTCATCTCATCCTAATTATGTTAGTTTTTTTTAAATATATGTATTGTTTGCAGATTATTACTGTTTTTATCCCTCGAGTTAATGGTATATGTGAAATACTTGCTGGGAAAACTCGACTTTGGGATGCCTTTTGAAGCTTCAAACAAAAAATGAGACTATCATGTTACTAAAAGAATGGAACTATAAGCATTAATAATGCTGCATCTTCTTCTTGTTTTTTTTTTTGCCGCTTCCAATCTTGCTATTAATCATGCAAATTTTCTTGCCAACTTTCACTAATGCAAAATTACCAAAATCATATTTGCAAGTATTATATGTTTGAATATTAAATTGCTACAGAGCTATTAACACTTGGAAATAAGGACGAGCATTCAATTTTTTAGTTCACTTTTTTGTAAAAACCAAATTAATCAAAAAATCAAATATAGTCAATTTTAGACACCGAACTAAAACTAATCAACCAAATGAATCAAACTATTTCAGTTCGGTTAACTGTTTAACCAAAATATATATGTGAAAAATAATATTAGATTAAAAAACATAATAAAAAACAATTACAACAGTTAATTAATAATATTTCATTATTCAAGATGATTTATTATACATAGTAATAATATTTATTATAACAATATTTATTAAATATAGATATATTTGAATGCATTGTTCAAGCTCACATAAACCCACATATATATATTTATTATAACTATATCTATTAAATATAAACATATTACATATGCACACTACTAAAAAAAGAGCTTTTACGACGCTGATTTATGATAGTCATTAGAAAAAACACTATAAAAAAATGATGGCAGTATTTTGTAATTATAGGGAAATGAATTTTACTTTTCACAATAGTTATCCAAAAAAATACTGTGAAAAGTTCTTTTTACTATGGTTTTTAAAATAGTCACCGTAAAAATGACTTTTTATGGTGCTTTTTTTATTTAAAAAATCGTCTTTAAAAATCTATCAGAATTTTAAAACTCCATCCATCACGTGATAGTTTTCACTTTTTATAGTCAGAGCCCATGGTTTTCCATTATTATTCCCACTCGATTTTCTCTCTCCTCCTACCATTGTTGGCGTTTATTCTTTGCTTCTATCTTCTCCACCATTCTTTCTTTCACACCATCGCTATCGCTGTTGTTGTTGTCACCGCCATCGCGTCATCCTTTTCATTCTTATTTGTGAGTTTTTTTGCTCTTTCTCTTCCATTCTTTCTGTGGGTTTCATAGTTTTTATGGTTTGGTTGTTTTCTTTGATTAAAAATATGATTTTTTTTAGTTTAAATAGATCTGATTTTTGTTCTTCTCCTTGCTTAAACATATTTTGATACTTGAACGCTTGAATGCATATGATTTCTCTCTCCCTCATTTGGTATATTAGAGTTTGATAGCCTAAAGTTCATGAATTGTATCATATCTCAGTCTTTGATTTTACTTTTATTAAATCTTAATAGCTTCAATCTGATGGTTGAAGGTAAAGCTAAGTGGTGCTATTACGACGAGAAAAGAATCTACGTTTATTTCATCAAAATGCTTTTGACTGGTGACAGGTTATTGGTTAATCAATTCTCAAATCCCTTCCTTTGGGGCTTTGTTCTCTCGTTCCATCTTGATTAATAGGATAAAAGGTAAACTAAAAAAAAAAAAAAAATCTAACCGCCGTGAAAAAGTCACATACCACGACGATTCTTAAACCACTGTAAAATTCTTTACATTTTATGTTAATGGCATAGACGTCACTTTTAAAACCACTGCGAAAAGCTTATTTTAACCACTGTCAAATGTTTTTTCCGTAGTAGTGGTAGTTATGTTTTAACTGAATTTTTTTCCCAGTAACCAAATTAAACACTAAAAATTGAATTGTCAAGAGATAAAAACTAACCGAAAACCTGGAATAATCAAACTCAAAAGTCAAAATTGAATTCGGTTCAATTTGATTCCTAGTTACAGTCTGATTTTACTCAGCTCTACTTGAAGATGAGTATGTATATTTTTTACTAAAAAAAAGAAGAGAAAGATGAATATATTTTTAGAATCAAAACAGCGTTGGGGAAGGAAAAAGGGATAATCATATAATGTTGAAGCCTTTTGATTCAGATTTTGGGATGCTAGCTTTTGCCTTTCCCCCCTTTCGACCTGAGGATGCTTTGTTTTGATGCTCTGAAGCTCCTAATTAATCACTACATTAAGATTATTTTGATTTTTGAATAGCTCAAAGTTAATGGACATATGAGGTCAAGAAATTAATCATCAAGTTGCATCATGAGCTTAATATTAAATCGAGTGGTAGGATCAAAGTATAATCTGACTAAATCTTGAAGTCTATGTTGACAAAAATATATCATCAATATTAAATATAAATTGTGTATTAAATTATAATAATATTTACATGAGTTATTAATGATTAATATGATTCATCCTTCAAGCTTTATATGGTGCATGCTGGTCAAAAAGTTTTATATGGTGCATGACTTCGTTGTGTGTGTATAATTAATCATTAATCATTTTGATCACCTATCTGCGTCCGGCTTCTCTCCACTGCCCTCTCCATTCGCAACCTCTCTTCAACCTTGAAACGACGGCGTTTCTTTCCCTGCAGCGAAGGATCTGTTTGACGTGTCAGTGACATAAATGTGGACGCTGTGACGCTTCTACCTGACAATAACACAACAAAATTTCCCTTTCTCCCTCTTTTCTTTAATTCTCTTAAATTGGTCTTTTACTAAAAAAATATTTCTCTCCTCATGGACGGGCATATGCTTCCCCGAGACAAAATATAACACTAGTTTCTTTTGGTTGTCTAGTGTTTTGGAGGTTGGAAAAATATTATTCTCCCGCCTCCGATCTACAACATAAGTTATTTTAACTAATTCATTAGCATAAAAAAATGATAAAAAATGCTAAAAATTTGTAAATATCAAATAAAAAATATCAACAAAAATTTATTGTCATTTGTAAGTTTAGTGTTGTCAACACCAAATAACATGTTATTAACAAATTTGATTTGGGCTTTAACAATTTTTAACCTTTTTTTTGGTCATTATTCCTATAAAAAAATAGTAGCTAACTCATTGAATCTATTCCAATTTGAAATCTTTTTTCAACTTCACTCATATTAAATGATGTTGTGAAAGAGGAAAAAAAAAAATACAAGGAGTTACTCTTTTAGTGTTTTATTTTGCCAATGACTATAAATAGCATCAATTAGAAACGTGGCTTTGTCTAATTTATAAGCTTTATTTTGAGTTTTGTCTAAATATTTTTTTAAAAAATTTGGTCCTTACTTGATTATATTTAGTGTTTTATTTTTTCTAATGACTATGAATAGCATTAATTAGAAAAATGGCTAATTATTTATGAGACAATGAGAGAATGACATAGTCTTCATTTTTTTTTATCATTTATTTATTTATTTATTTATTTTCTCTATCGATTACTCTCATAGTAAATGAGGATATATTTGAAAAAAAATACATTTTTAACCTATTTATTATTTTTAACTAATTTTAACTGTTTGTTTGTTAAACATGAATAAATTATTTGAAGCTTTTATATGCGACCGAAGGAAGCATATGACTGTCTAGCATTAATTGCAGGGTCAAAATTAACACATAAATATTAAAATACTCTTTAAATGACTTATATTTTGGACCAACTCATTCTCCTAAAACTGAGGGAGCCATCTAACCATCTGAATTGATTGAGTCAATAATTATTTTATATTACTTATTTGCTTTAAGAAGTGCTTGACATTTTTTCACAAAACGAGATAAACTCATTCATATATTTACTTCGTATACCGTAAAAGTACTTTTGAAATTATGATTTGATTTCTATCCAAACATCCCTTTAATTACAACTGTGTGGTAGTTTTTACTTTCTGTGGCAGGTAGGTCGTAAATGCTGAGAATTCCTTTAAAATCTGCTCAACCGTGAAGCCATGAACGAATGAATGAACGAAATTGTTGAAGGAAAAATGTGACGAAATGAGGTAACTTAACTTAAGATGAGTGCAAAAGAAATGAGGAAGCTTAGAACCGTGAAGGAGAAGAGAGTTCCCATAGTCAAAGCGAGCGTTCACATTTGTGTCCGTAGTTGATGTGTCATTTTAGAGTGAAAACGGTGTCTTGTTATGCCCAAGAGGAGAGAAGAGAAGAAGCCAAACTCTATGTATCAACACATGTCACCATGGTCATGGATCCACGAAGCTGCTGGCACTATGGTCCCGTTTGGTACGAAGTATTGAAAATGAGGGATTGGGATTGGGATTGCAATTGAAAAAATCATTAAAATAGTACTTAGTATGAATAATTGTTTGTTATATGGGATTAGGTATGCCCATAAAGGTGGGATTGGGGAATACCACTTCCCCCCATGGTATTCTCTAATCCCATATACATGGCTTTGACTAATCCCATATATCAAACAATCTCTTATACTAAACACTCTCTTAATAGATTTTTTCAATTGTAATCCCAATCTCAATCCCTCATTTTCAATGCTTTCTACCAAACGTAACCTATATGTATGCATTTATTGTCATTAAGCAAGGAGGGAAACCATTAGCACAGTGCCAAATCCAGATCCGTGCCTTCTGGGGTATGTTGCATTTTGACCTTTACTCTGGAGGGCACAACACGACAGAACGACCCTTGGGCTTTTTTCCCATACAATATGCATATTCAATTTCTACCTCTGATGTTATTAAGAGAATCAAAGCTAGTACTTGATGAGATCTAAGCAGCATACTCAAGAGCATCACTGAACGCAACTACCTTCAGCCATAAACATCCACTGAGCAATAGTAAAACAAGTTCTTCTATCTAACAGAAAGCCGTTCGAATGTCTCACCAGGAAGACAAGACAAAGGCAGCAAGTTAAGCTCTGCATTATAAGGACAGTCAGAGTTTATTTTTAAATTATTTCCTTCTGGAGGAGTCCATTGCACATTTGCCCTAAGAATGAGCCCATCCAGATTCTGGGAATTTACCTCTGAATGAATCCAACCATTGGCCTCCCATAACTCCCTAAGAAGTTTACCTGCTTGTTCGAAAGTGAAAAATGGGATCAGGTTTAATATTGTTAGGAATGAAAGTAAAAGAACTTCCAAACCAAGTCATCTTAGCCCGGTGGCATTTAAGAAAAGAATGATCCACCGTTTCTACACTGCCTTTGTAGATTAGTAGAGCTGGTAAAGCGGGCTGACAATGCAGATACGGGCCAGCCCGTCGCGATGCGAGCCGAATGCGGTGCGGGTCGAAGTAACCCATTTTTTAAAATCTATTATATAAGTATGAGTTAGGCTTAGTTTGAAATGTTGAAATTAGGTTCCGAGTCTTAAATTTGAGTAATGGGTTCTAATAAAAAAATGAGAATTAATTTATAATTTTAGAAGATATTTAAGAAAAACTAACGTATTTTTTATAAATAATTAATTTAACTAGTTTTCTTATTCAAATTAATTAAGTAAATCTTTTGTGTGTGTGTGTGTATGACTATATGAGAATCACATGTTCATCTAATCTTATGAAGCAGTGTATAGTAACGACAAATAGATATAAAAATAAAAGATGGACGGTGCTCTTTATATCACCATACACATATGTATGAAGTACTAAATTAATTATATATGTAATGATATGAATGAGATAATGTTCATATGAAATTTAAGAGTCAAAATCCTCTAACTATATTATATTATATAATGTATTAAAAAATCAGGAGAAGTAAACCAAAAAAAAAAGTGGGCTGGCCTGCGAGCGGCGGAGCTAGTCAAAAGCGATGCGGGCTACTCATAACGGGCTGGCAAAATACCAACCCAAACCCGCCTTTTTTGGCGGGCTAGGCCCGTATTACCGGCTCTATAGATTAGACAAACATCAGTGGGACTACAATTCCTTTTAGCAAGATTTTCAAAAGCAAGGAAAGCCTTAGAAATTAATCTCCACAAGAAATTTTTAATTTTTTAGGGAACCTTAATTTGTCAGACCTCTTGCCAAAATTTCCGATGGCTGTGATTGGATACAGAGGAAAATGAATCATATCTATGGAGAACATTCTGTTTTGCTAATTTGTACCTATCTTTTACTGCATAGCAACTTCTAGAACCACCAGTCCATATCCATTTATCATAACGATTATTATTAGCAACCACCGCATTAAGCATCGCATTTTTTTCCCCTTCATCAGTTATTACTGCTTGAAAAATAGACAAATTCTATCCAGAACCAAATCTCAAATCAGCAACACTTAGGTTCGCAAGAGACTTATTTAGGATCAAATTAAAACTCTAACTAATTCTCATATTTAGGAGCAAAATCAAGACCTTATATCTAGGAACCCGAAAAAGCAACTTGGATCAAATCTTCAACCTGTCACATCTATATTTATAAGTTCACAAAACAACACTAATTATGCATGGTTGGGCTACATGATACTCCTATTCATTAACAATTTGATGATTGTAATGTGCTTTGTTTGGGCGTTGAAGGACTGTAATATTCCGTCATACCTACTGTTTATTACAAAAATACAATAATTTTATGTAAGAAAAAATTAAATCAACATAAACAAACTATTGTCCTTGTACAGCTGTACACAAAATAAATTGATGTGGTTAAAAATATTTATTTATTTATTTTTGCAACTTTTACTTTTGGTCCTTCATCGTAATAATATTTCGTATGCATATCCGTTTGGGAAAATTCAGTGGGGGCCTATGAAGGCACAATCTACGGAGAGGCCACCCTTGGCGTGGGTGCAATCAATTTGGGCCAACGAAAATTTGATGTTTATGGGCCCATCGTGAGGCCCAACTTCAAAGTCCCCAACATGGTAGTGGGCCCACTCTCCCGGCCTAAGAAGATAATACTCTGAGTGCGCATGCTGGCCGTCCGATGTAGACAGCTCAAATCGAACGGGCTTGATGTTCCATCCGTGTACTTGATCCACATTACAAAGCCGTCGGCCCAATTTCTTTGTGGCCCGGCCCAATTGGAGTCTGAAATATAGGCCGTATCTCCCTTTTGGGAATTCAAATTCCACGTCACCTGCTACTTCCACCCACCACATTTGCTGAAGATATGCAATACTATTGATGATCTTGGGAGTAGTGGAGGGAAAGAGGATGGGAGAAGAAGTGGAGAGAATCCAAATCGAGGGAGGACGTCCTTGACATGAAAGCTCAGTTGCAAAAGATTATTCATCCAGAATTTAATGTCATGTTTGACATACGTTATTGTTTATTCGTCCAAGAAAAGTGTGAGGATTTGAAAAACAAGCAAACAGCAACGCCTTAAATGGCCGAATATCTTTTTAGAAATAAAAAACTTGAGAAATCAAAATTATACAAAGAACCTCATGATGTACAAAGTACTCTTTTAGTCCTATTTATAAAATAAAAGAAAACATTTTTAGTTCTATTCATAGGGCATTAAGAGATTTTTTATATGGATGTATAATTTTATCCCTCGTTTATTATTGTGTTAACTTTGTTTACATAAGGTATAATCTATATTAAATAAGAATCAAGATTATTAATGCAATTGATAAGGATTTGATTATCAGACTCAAATTGAATATCCTGAAGATTATTTTCAACAGCGTACTCAAGAGCATCACTGAGCGCGGCTACCTTCAGCCGTTAACGCCTATTGAGCAATAGTAAAACGAGTTCTTCTATCTAATAGAAAGCCATTTGAATCTCTCACCAGGAAGACAAGACAAAGACAGCCAAGTTAAGCTCTGCATCATAAGCACAGTCGGAGTTTATTTTTAAATTACTCCTCCGTCTGGATTCTAGGAATTTTTCTCTGACTGAATCCATCCATTGGCCTCCCACGACTCCCTAAGAAGTTTATCTGCTTGCTCGAAGGTGGAAAATGGGATCAGGATCAATATTGTTAGGAATGAAAGTAAAAGACCTTCCAAATCAAGTCATCTTGGCCCAGTGGCATTTAAGAAAAAGATGATCCAACGTTTCTACACTGCTTTTGTAGATTAGACAAACATCAGTGGGACTACAATTCCTTTTAGCAAGATTTTCAAAAGTAGGGAAAGCCTTGGAAATTAATCTCCACAAGAAATTTTTAAATTTTTAGGGAACCTTAATTTGCCAGACTTCTTGCCAAAATTTCCTATGGCTGTCATTGGATACAGAGGGAAATGAATCATACCTATGGAGAACATCCTGTTTTGCTAATTTGTCCCCATCTTTTACTGCATAGTAACTTCTAGAACCACCAGTCCATATCCATTTATCTTGACGATTATTACTAGTAACCACCGCATTAAGAATTGCAATTTTTTTCCCTTCATTAATATAATGATTACTCCTTGAAAAGTAGACAAATTCCATCCAGAACCAAGTCTGAAATCAGCAACAGTTAAGTTTGCAAGAGACTCATTTACGATCAAATTAAAACTCCAACTAACTCTTATATTTAGAAATAAAGATTGTAGTTAATAAAAGGACCAGAAAAAGTAACTAGGATCAAATCTTTTACCTGTCACATCTATATTTAGAAGCTCACAAAACAACACTGATTATGCATGGTTAGGCTCTATGATACTTCTATTCATTAACAATTTGATGACTTTGTTTGGGTGGTGAAGTACTGTAAATATTCCGTCATACCTACTGTTTACTACAAAAATACAATAATTTTATTTAAAAAAATTAAATCAACATAAACAAACTATTGTCCTTGTACAGCTGTGCACAAAATACATTGATGTGGTTAAAAATATTTATTTATTTATTTTTGCCACTTTTACTTTTGGTCCTTCATCGTAATAATAGTATTTCGTATGCATATCCGTTTGGGAAAATTCAGTGGGGCCTATGAAGGCACAATCTACGGAGAGGCCACCCTTGGCGTGGGTGCAATCAATTTGGGCCAACGAAAATTTGATGTTTATGGGCCCATCGTGAGGCCCAACTTCAAAGTCCCCAACATGGTAGTGGGCCCACTCTCCCGGCCTAAGAAGATAATACTCTGAGTGCGCATGCTGGCCGTCCGATGTAGACAGCTCAAATCGAACGGGCTTGATGTTCCATCCGTGTACTTGATCCACATTACAAAGCCGTCGGCCCAATTTCTTTGTGGCCCGGCCCAATTGGAGTCTGAAATATAGGCCGTATCTCCCTTTTGGGAATTCAAATTCCACGTCACCTGCTACTTCCACCCACCACATTTGCTGAAGATATGCAATACTATTGAACCTGCACCATAAATAAAAAAAATTCCAATTATTTTCGGCCATTTTTTGTAAATAAAAATTAATGTTCTTATGGTGTTTTAATAGTTTGATAATTGAATTAAATTTCCCATTTTAAAAAAATTTATATTTAATGATAAAGGATAACTTAAAAAAATATTTAAATCATAAAAGGCTTAAATGATTAATTACAAATTTTTAAATTATGAGGGGTTATAACATAAATTTTTGACCTATTAAGATACTCACTCTTGAAAATTAAGTATTAATATATGAGTATGACAAAGTTGTTCGTCCTTATTAGTACATACTATAATAAATATTAAAAAAGATAAGTGCATAATTGTTTAGTTATTTTTGAAGACTAATTCAGTCACTCATAAGTTTTTTAGATTAAAAAAAACGCTAGTAATGCAAGAGCAAAATTGATTAAGTTACATTTGTTGTCCGACTATTCTTCAAAACTTCAAATTATTATGTGCTAGTTTATTTGCAATTTTTGCAAATTGTGTAATATAATAGGACATAAATAATCTCTCTAACTTTTCTTTGGCCAGCTAATTAACATCTCTAACTATACATTATGTATAATTTTATCACCAATAAGCATAATGTATTTTATTATTAATACAAATGATGCAAATACAATCAAGAGTCAAGGAAATAATGAGCGGTGACCTTTAATTAAGAGAATAATAAAACATTGAAAATTTGTGGGCTCATCATTAGATTTTGAGAGTCTTTGCAATGATCATTATAGAAGCTGGTGAAAAGGCAACAGGACAGAAGAAAACAGCAACTTTAGACTCACAGTAATCAGAAAGTTCAACCTTTAAACCATGTGTGTGTTTGTGTTCTCTTCTAAAAAGCCAAAATAATATTCTTCATATTGTCATTAACTATGATTATTTAAGACTAGTTTTTCTTAATTATATATTCTGAGCACATATATGATGATACACAGAAAAGCATACCCTCTCTGAAAATTGAAACAGAAATATTACCCGAGTAATATTAAGGCATACAATCAATCAAATTTGAACCTACTCAAATACCTTTAATAGTAGTAGTATATATTAAAAGTATTAAAATAAAATTAATTTGCAAGTGCTTATAATTTTATATGACTTTTAATTAGGTTTTTTATAGTTTTTTATTAGACATTTATTGTTTTGCCTGATTTTTTTTATCACCTTTTTATATATTTTTTTAATTAGTCACTTGAGACTATAAAAACCTGATTGATAATTTGATAAAACTATTGACCTGGCATAAATTAAAAAAAAATTATAGAAACATGATTAAAATTAGGTAAAATTATAAGGTTTTGATTAAAAAAATTACAGAAATTTGAGAAAAATCAAATGCAACTATAGAAATCTACATAATAATTTTTCATTGTATTAAAATGAAGGAAAAATGAGAAAAATATGATAAATTTTAAAAACACAATTAGGTCATCTAACTATTCTTGTATTAGTTTTGACAAGTTAAAATCACCTATTTATAATTTTAAAATTCAACAAATATTTTATTATTTTTCCTAAAATGAATTCTATTTTTCTGAAATACAAGTCATTTTCTAGCTGTCATAATATATCCCAAAATATTAGCTAACAAACATAGATTTGATGCCTGAACTCATAACACAAACATTTTTCCACACTTAAAGAAATAAATCATATATTTTTCTGGCAATAATTTATAATATTAAAGATTTAATTTGGTGATAGCAAGCGTTGTTATAACTTGTTCCATCATGCAGCGTGATTATTGGAAAAAGCCTTGAAGGTTTTAGAATGCAAAAGCAGAATCGTGTGAGTTTAGCCTTTCCCCTTGTTCAATAAAGTTATATAAATAGTGAAATATTACTGTTTCTTCCGTCAAACGATGTTTCAACTTTTTTGGAAGATACTAAGAGATGAAAAAGACTTAAAAATATAATAAACTGAAATTTAATCTGGACCACTAAATTATACAACTCATTAACTTCACCAAATATGAGGTAAAAAATTCTCGAGACGCAGCAATGGTCAGATATCAAAACAATATATTCATAAAGCAGGCAAATTCAACACAGGAACCACGTTCTAATCAAATAATTCAACACCAAAAAGCAAGTCAAGTTAATTAAATTAAAGAAATATTTTAAAAAAACAAAAAGGAAAAAAAAAAAAAACTGCATTTGCTGAGATAAATCTTGTCACCTGGATTCCTCGGTTGGAATATAATTCCAGTATCTTCTGTCATCTATTCCAGTAATCTTCATGGACTTGGCTGACATGAACAAACAAACTTGCCCACTCCCTCTATCCAACCACGCTTCCTAATACATTCCGGGCCAAAAAATAAACAAATAAAAACACATCAAAATCTAAAATAGCAGTAAGTGAAGGAAGGAAGAAGAAGATCTGTTTGAGACCATCAGTTTTCTAGCTTTAAATATAAATCTCATCATTATCGATATGTTATATGGTAAACAGTTGAAGAAATATCAGATCCGGTTCTTAAAATAGTGAAGTGGTGTGATAATGTTAGATTTTATGAGATGAGTGTGTGTGTGTAATTGTTCGAGAGAATCAAGTAGCTAGAAAGATAGCAGAAAGAAGATTGATGAGAAGAAGGCGATATGGATCTGCTTACTTTGGAACCAGAATGGAAGCGATTGGGTCGACAGAGAATGGAATAAATCTGTTTCTTAGTGAAGGAATTTTGGAGGTTTTGTTGATCATCATCATGATCATGGCCGCCAAGAACTTGATGGAGAAGAAACTTGTAGGAGGAAGGCAACTTGGACTCCCAGACGAAATCGGCAGAAGAAGCTCTGTGAAAGGCCTTGTTCACTCGGGCCAATTTGCAGATATCTGTTGCCTCCAAATTCATGAGCACACTTGAAATACAGCTTTCTGGGATATCTCCGAGCCCAGGGCTTGACGACGATGTTCCCCCAAGATCGCTTCCTGATCTTTTGTTTTCTGCTGAAATTGCAGACCCCATGATGATGATGATGGACCCAGTTGAGAGATAGTTTTATATCGAAGGTCAACAACACAGTGAAGAAGCAGAAGAAGAACAAGAAGAAGCTCTGTGTGTGTGGGAGAGAGAGACAGAGATGTGAGTGGAGGTGTTTGATGATGGAAGTGTGAGGGAAATTAAATAGAAAAAGGGAAAATTCTTTTGTCATACAATTTTATAAAATTTTTAATTAATAATTAGTTTGTTCTCCATGCATTTTTAAAAAATAAGTGATAGCACGTTTGTAATTTGTGAGCTTTGTTCTTGTACACCAACCGGCTCGGAAACCTTTTTATAAACTTTGATTTGAGTTGAGTCATATTGGACCACATACATATCTTCAAAATTTTAACCCAAAATCTTACAATAATTTTCTTAAAACTCCTCTGAGAATAAACCTAGCCAATTTCCCTATCTTAAAACTTAACCTAATATTTTAAAAAAAATTTCTGGGTAACAATAATTTTCTTTCTTCCTAAATCTTGAATCCGATATCTCACTTAGTAAAGCAGGTTCCAAAATCACCTGAACTGCATGTCACAAATGCGAAAAATTGTCAAAAATATTGTCATAATTAATTAGTCTAAAAATTCTACTTAAATTTTGTTAGTATTTATCATATTTTGTTAACATAGATAATTATAAATTATGGTAATACTTGAATCATAACAAATGCAAGAATAAAAGCAAAAACAACAAAGTAAAACTAGCAACGGCAAGAATAAAATGTTCTATTTAATTTTAATTTTTAAATTCAGATTAACTCAAGTGAAGCTATTTATTACATGGATTAGAGTATAAATACGCGCTATAAGAAAATAAATTAGACTAGATTGAGAAATGCATGTATTAATTGATGTCCATACAAATATTTTGTACTCATCATCATAATGAAAATTCTCATACCAACTAATCTAATTAATTTAATATTCTGGCGATCATCTTTAATTTGTCTCTTTGAACTCACAATTAAGCCGACTAATATCGTACAGGTCAGACCAGAATAATTAATAACAATGCATATGCCCATCTGCCACGATTTAATTGTACTTCATAATCACCGTTTTGAATAACTAATCACCTCGAGTTATATTATTGTCTGATTATAATTATTTTTTTGTGGTCGGAAAGCAAAGCATTCATATATCTTAATTTTGTTGGCAAAAAAAAAAAACTTATCTTAATTTTATTTAAGTACAAGTGACGGTGGCTGGATTAGAATGAAGATAAGTAAATGAACATGACATGTCCATCTGTCACGCTTTTATAGCTTCATAATTAAGGTTTTGAAAATTAATTACCTCGAGTTATATTATTGTAGTCTGGTTACTTTTTTTCTTGTGGTCGGAAAGCATTAGGATATCTTAATGAATGAATTAATTAAGTATAATCTTGTTCTTGTGGTTGGATTAAATTTAAAACTTGTGGTACAAGAGGCACTAACAATGGTGGTAAAAAGACAAATTCCATTACTACCTCCAGTCCTAATTATAAGATTTGGTTTGTAAACTACAAACAAGGTCTTATAATTAGGACCAGAGATAATATAATATTAAAAGACCTTGTCTGTAGATTACAAACAAAGTCTTATAATTAGAACCGGAGGTGGTATTGTAATATCCAATATAAAGCTATGCCATACTTAAACATACAAGTAGCACATGCGTGTGTTTACTAAGGTACATAAAAGAAGAATCTTAACTTTTGTTTTAGTTCGCTAAATAACCATGATATATAAAAAGAGATACCATACCCGAGCACATATCATGGTTATAAAAAATATCATACTTACTACTTCACCTTAACCATGTTAGAAAAAAAAAGCTTAACCCCTAACATGGTTATTTAAATCCCCAACATACCTGGTTAACATAGACATGATATAAAATAAATCACAAGAAAGGCATAACTAAATGACCTACTTATTCAGATGCAATTGCCGCAATGTTCAGTTGTGGGTCTAAGGCCCCTAAAGCAATCAATAAAAATATCCATAGCTAAAGAAGCAAAACATTCTAGTAGTAATAACAAGTCTAAAATAAGCCAATAACAGTTTAAAGAACATCATGGCTCCTAGGTGGCAATTAAACGTAAACCAAACATAAATTCTAGAATCGAAGCGTAGTCACTAGTGTAAGTGACCTCACGCTTACAGTGCCTTCCCCGCTGCATCTCCCCTGCTGCTCTCACCTGAAATTGGTGAAGTAACGGAATGAGACCACTGTCTCAGTAACATAAATTCTACCCACCTTACCTACCAGTACCCTTACGAGGTGCCAAGTAGGACTAACAGTTCAAAATCAATAGTTACCAATAGCATACGAATAGCACGCAGACAGACATATCATTCAAGATCACATTAGGTCATAATATTCAAACTAAATAAAATGCAGCATAGTTGTCACATTATCACAATACATTAAATTTCCAGTTCCACCTTATAACCTCCTTATAACTGCCGACTGAACCCATGGGCTAATTGCTACCCACGTCATAACTGACTCTCACAAGCTTCCCACAAGTGTGATGCGGACCGGCCAAAGTCGACAGAGCACACAAGGGCCATGGGTTCCTCCAGAAAGGGTTACTACCCTGGGATACCTCTGGAGTGTCGCAAGCCCAGGGTTACTGCCCTGGTAATATGGGCCAGCCATAGAGCGCCATATGGCGGCCTACCACGTGGTCACAATATCATATGCTTCTGCACAATCTCCTCCCCAGAATATTATCCAATCACAATTCATAGTAATTTATCATATTCACATCCATAGCTATTCAATTTATATATGACATTCTCAACTATAACACACAAGACGATATTTCACAATTTCATGCTCATTCAGTATGGTTTGCCACAGCACCATATAAGTTTCCACAACCAACACAGATAACTAAAAATAATAATTAATAAATAATAAATGATAAATAGTAAATAAATAATTCTAAGTTGGACCACTCACTATGGCAAACATGGTCCTCTCATCCACCTCCTAAAGTTCCAACAAGAATTTCCTCTTCAACAAAATAAAGTCCCACAAGGCTAATTTAAAATCTATAAAAGGTTGCCATAATTCCTAATAAATCTTTTCGTAAAACGATAATCAAATCATCCTCATAAATTTTCATGCTTTGAAAGGAACTCGTAGGAGTCACCAGTAAGTAAGATGAATAGAATTCACGTTACCTGTTATCCTTTAGCTACAAGGATTCAAATAGCAATTTTCCAAACAATCAATGTTCTCCGTAAGAGGCTACAAAAATCACATGTATAATATTAACATACAGTTTTGAACTATTAAAACCTAATTTCTTTAAAACTATCCTAAAGCCTTAGTATTACCCCATGGAAACGTACAGCTTCTTCTAGATTCATATTCCATTATAATTTATTTAGCTCACTATGATAACTAATTATATGAAAGTCTTGCGGTCTTCTTAGAATTTCTTAAGCCTTCAGATTCTAAATTAAACCAGTCTCATATTGTGTAGGTACCTATAACTATGGGTTGAAGAAAGAAATTATCCAAGACCAAAGAAAATGCTGAAGACTAAAATAACAGAGTTCACTCAAACTTTGACAACATATCTAGACATTATTACTTTTAATTCAAGTATATCACCATCAAAAATTTATTTAATTTGTTTATTCAAGTGCATCCTATTCCTCCGTACCTACCAATTCGTGCGTGTGTGTGTACGTGTGGCATGTGTGTGTGTAACCACTCCCCTCTACCTACTAATATATGTATCTATATGTGACCATGTGCGTGAGATGCTTCTGACATGAGGAAGGATGATTAGACACAAAAAAGAAAGAGAGACGTGAGGGAAAGACAATGGGAGAGAGGAAATCAATAAAAGAGAATAAGAGAAGGAGCAAGTTCACACCTGCGTGAGATCTCCCAAAAGCCGTCCAGAGCTTGTGGCAACGTGAATGTATTTAGAAGAAGTAAGAAAAGAGAAGGGTTTTTGGGAGTATGGCGGCTGATAAGGATATTAGATGGGAGTAGGAGTAGGTTTTAGGTTTCTAAAATATATCCCTAAAACTTATAAAATTCAAATTAATTTTTTTTTAATATAATCTTATATTTCTATATCTCATCTGATCTTGCTTATTATTCTTATTATTATCAAAATCCTATCAGATATGGTAATTTAAAATTTAAACCATTCTTTCCTAAATATAATATTTTTAAATATTTTATCCTCCTTTTATTTATCTTTAAATATTTATACATAGCTCTCTTTAATTATTTCAGATTCTTATTTTCTATTTAATCTTTACATCTAAATATATTGTTTCCCTTCTCTTTTATTTTATAATAATTTTTTATATATATAACACTACCCGTACTAAGTCCCCAAACAAATAAAAACATAAATTAAAAAAAAAGGGATGTTACAATTCTCCCCTCCTAATAGGAATTTTGTCCTCAAAATTTATAATAATGGAGAAATAAGCTCACACCTTATTTAAATAGGTAAGGGAAATCACGACGCATTCTCTCCTCGGTTTCCCAAGTCGCACTACCCGAGGTCATTCCTTTCCAGAAGATTTTTAGTAGGCGAATGGTCTTGTTCCTTAGTTGTTTGTCTTTCATATCTAGGATTCTTTCCGGTTCAACTTTAAATGTGAGATTCTCGCCTAGCTCAACCTCTTTCGGTTCAATGACGTGGGAAGGGTCAGGTTGGTACTTCTTCAACTGAGATACATGGAATACATCATGAATATTGGACAAGTGTGGCGGCAGCGCTATTCGGTAAGCCACAAGTCCAACCCTGTCTAGGACCTCATAAGGCCCAATAAAACGAGGAGTCAACTTTTTAGCCTTTATAGACCTCCCAATGCCAGTGGTAGGTGAGACTTTTAGGAATACATGGTCACCCACCTCAAATTCCAATGGTCGCCGACGACGATCTGCATAACTCTTCTGTCGGCTCTGTGCTGTCAACAATTTCTGCTTGATCAGCTCAACCCTCTGGGTAGTCTCGTCTACTAGATCTGGTCCGATAAGAGTCCTCTCACTCAACTCAGTCCAACACAATGGGGACCGGCATTTTCGTCCATACAAAGCTTCATATGGTGCCATTTGGATGCTGGAGTGGTAGCTATTATTGTAAGCAAACTCAGCTAACGGGAGGTGCCTATCCCAACTTCCTGTCCACTCGATCACACATGCCCTCAACATATCCTCAAGAGTCTGGATGGTCCGCTCTGTCTGTCCGTCAGTCTGTGGGTGGTAAGCAGTACTGAACTTTAGTTTCGTACCCAAGGCATCATGCAAGGAATTCCAGAAGTTTGACGTGAACCGAGGATCACGATCGGATACAATATCCTTTGGTACTCCGTGTAGTTTAACAATCTCATTGATATATAACTGAGCCAGCCTTTGGAGGGTATAGTCTTCTCTGATTGGTAAGAAGTGGGCTGATTTAGTCAGTCGATCCACTATGACCCAGATAGCGTCATGGTTCGCTTGCGTCCTGGGTAAGCCCGTGACAAAGTCCATGGAGATGCTGTCCCATTTCCACTCAGGTATCTCAAGGTTTTGGAGTAGTCCTGGTGGTTTTCGATGTTCAATCTTAACTTTCTGGCAAGTCAAGCATTTCCCCACAAACTCAGTCACTTCTCTCTTCATGCTCGGCCACCAAAACAATTGCTTCAGGTCACGGTACATCTTAGTCACTCCCGGGTGGGTAGTGTACCTACTTTGATGGGCTTCCTCCAAGATGCATTTTTTTGATTTCTCATCCTTAGGGATGCAAATTCTATTCCTATATCTTAAAAGACCGTCTTTGTCAATCTCAAAATCAGTAGTCAATCCCTCTTCAACATCACATCGCCTGCTCACAAGGTACTCATCTAGGAGTTGGGCGGTACGAATCTCAGCCCAAAATTGGTTCTTAATCTGTAAGGATCGTAATGTTGCCACCTCATCCTCTAACATTCCCGAGTCCTTCACCCTGTCTAGCCAGTGATGCTCATACAAGCACAAATGGAAGACATGCACTGCTTTTCTGCTTAAAGCATCTGCCACCACGTTTGCCTTTCCCGGGTGGTACTTGAGCTCGAAGTCATAGTCTTTTAAGAATTCCATCCATCTTCTTTGTCGATTATTCAGTTCCTTCTGATCTACCAGATATTTCAGACTCTTATGATCACTAAATACTTCAAACTGAGAGCCATACAAGTAGTGCCTCCAGATTTTCAGAGCAAAAACGACTGCAGCCAACTCGAGGTCGTGAGTGGGATAGTTCTCTTCATGCGACCTCAATTGTCTCGAGGCATATGCCACAACCTTGCCTTCTTGCATAAGCACACATCCCAAGCCCTTTAACGATGCATCCGTGTATAGGGTGTACGGTAGACTAGGGTTAGGAATGGTGAGAACTGGTGCGGTGGTTAACCGCGTTTTTAATTCCTGAAATGCTGCCCCACACTTCTCAGTCCACGTGAAAGGTTGATCCTTCTTGGTTAGTTTGGTTAATGGTATCGCAATTTGTGAGAACCCTCTAATGAATCTACGATAATAGCTAGCCAACCCCACAAAGCTTCTAACCTCCGTTACAGATTTAGGTGGTTCCCATTTTAGAACCGCATCTACCTTGCTGGGGTCCACTGCGACACCCTCAGCTGACACCACGTGGCCTAAGAAATTTACTTCCCTAAGCCAAAATTCACATTTACTCAACTTAGCATATAATCGATGGTCCTTCAACACTTGTAAAGCAGTTCTAAGATGCTTTCGATGTTCATCCTCATTCTTGGAGTAAATTAGAATGTCGTCGATGAAGACCACGATGAACTGATCCAAATACGGTCGAAAGATTCTGTTCATGTAGTCCATAAAAACAGCTGGGGCATTGGTCAACCCAAATGGCATCACCAAGAACTCATAATGCCCGTACCTCGTGCGAAACGCAGTCTTCGGTACATCCTCCACTTTAACCCTGAGCTGGTGGTATCCAGGTCTCAAGTCAATCTTTGAGAATATTGAGGATCCTACCAGTTGGTCCAACAAGTCGTCAATCCGTGGTAGAGGGTACTTATTCTTGATGGTCACCTTATTCAATTGCCGATAGTCTATGCATAGCCGCATGGTACCATCCTTCTTCTTCACAAACAACACTGGAGATCCCCATGGTGACACACTCGGTCTGATGAATCCCTTCTCAAGTAACTCTTCTATCTGTTTCTTTAGTTCAGCCAATTCAGCGGGAGCCATCCTGTATGGAGCTTTCGATATGGGTGCAGTACCTGGTACCAGATCAATGGAAAACTCAACTTCCCGCTCTGGAGGCAAACCTATCATTTCAGTTGGGAATACTTCGGGAAATTCATTCACCACTTCTATATCTTCAATTCCCTCTTCCGTATCAACCTGTATCGAGAAGAGAATCATAAAAGCTTGGCATCCTTGTCGAATACACTGGTCTACCTGAGTGGCAGACAATAAGATGGGCCCACCTCGTGGCAGGATGAGTGAAGAAGTCCCAGAGAATGTAGCAGTCTTCTTGTTGCAGTCTAACACAACACCATAAGAGGACAACCAGTCCATTCCTATTATCACGTCAATTCCTTTCAAGGGCAAGCAGACTAAATCAACTGTAGTATCCTTATCCTGGAACCTAAGAGGTAGATTCAAGCAAGCTTGACCTGTCCTAACTGTCGCTCCAGCTGGAGTAGATACTCGTACATCATAAGGCAAAGGGCTCATAGACAAATTTAGTTTATTCACGCAATCCAAAGACACAAATGAATGAGTAGCACCAGAATCAAACAAGGCATCAATATCATGACCTTGGAGAATAATCATACCTCGAATGAGATTAGGAGATGCTCCAGCCTCCTCTCGAGTCATAGCTAACACGCGTCCCTGCACGATGGATCTGTTGTTGGGTGGATTTTGTCCTTCAGGGCACTGTCGAGAGAGATGCCCCACTTTTTGACAATTGAAACACTTCCAACATTCACCTGTATGATACCTGTTGCACCGAGGACATGGTCTGTTCACAATGGGTGCTGACATCACAGATTCTCGACGGAAGTTTTGATTCTTGCCACCTTGGTTCATTGATCCCTGTTGTCTTTGAAAAGACCCCTGTTGCCCAGGGTTCCTCTGACTCTGGCTCCTATTTCCACCTGTTCTCCAGGAGGCATTCATGTATGGCCCTCGAAAGTTTTTCTTTTGTATCCCACCAGTAGGTCCAGGGTGGGCAGCATGACGTGCCTGTGCTTCCTTGCGTCGAGCTTCTTCTACATCCCTGGTCCTCCTAGCCATCACCCGAAGGTCAGTACACATCTGTTCAAAAGTGGTGATTGGGGTCAGGGCCAGTGACTGTCTTAGAGTTGGTTTGGCTCTGTCTCTGAGCTGCCTCGCCATCCACTCCTCTCGATTACTCCCCTGTAAGTGAGACAAGTATTTGGATAGGTCAATAAACTTGGTGATATAGTCATCTTCATGCATGCTACCCTGTTGTAGACCATAGAATTCATTTTCTTTATCCTGTCTCAGCATTGGTGGAAAGTAGTGGTCTAAGAATCGTTGCTTGAATTCATCCCAGGCCATTTGGCGGCCGTCTCGTGGCTTTACACTTTTCCACCATGACTTAGCCCGCTCAGTTAGTTGCATGGATGCTGCCTTGGCCATTAATTGAGGACTGCAGGAAATGGCCTCAAAAATAGACTCGATCCGTTCAACCCAATTTTCAGCCCCAATCGGATCCATATCCCCATTGAAGGTAGGAGGATTATGGCGGTGAAGGCTCTTCCAGACTTTCTCAATGGAATTATTCTCTTGGGCAGGCAGTTGCACTATGTCTTCATACTGTTTATGGCTTGGTTCAGTACGCTTCCCTGACTGGGAGTGGCCCTCACTTTGATGCTCCTCATTAGGGGCACTTGGAATTCCTTCACTAGGAATCTCACGATTTTGTTTAGCTAGCAGGTCCTCCTGGAACTTTTTCAAACTTTTAGCCACAGTCTCTTCTACTAAAGCTTCGATTTGAGCTAGGAACACGTTCCTTTCCCCTGAGTTAGGTTGTTCCTGGGACTGCTCAGGATTGTTATTGGAAGATTCATTTCTTCTTGTTCTAACCATCCTTCCTTCCTGAGGATAGAACCTGACAGTCATTAGAAAAGACACAAAACACAAATAAAACTAAGAGGAGTCGGCGGGGAAGTTATGCTTAATTCATGTTTAATTGCCACCCTCCTAAAATGTATGTGATGCAATATCCAACATAGTCAAAGCGGGTCACAGAACCTCTGCTCTGATACCAAATTGTAATATCCAATATAAAGCTATGCCATACTTAAACATACAAGTAGCACATGCGTGTGTTTACTAAGGTACATAAAAGAAGAATCTTAACTTTTGTTTTAGTTCGCTAAATAACCATGATATATAAAAAGAGATACCATACCCGAGCACATATCATGGTTATAAAAAATATCATACTTACTACTTCACCTTAACCATGTTAGGAAAAAAAAAGCTTAACCCCTAACATGGTTATTTAAATCCCCAACATACCTGGTTAACATAGACATGATATAAAATAAATCACAAGAAAGGCATAACTAAATGACCTACTTATTCAGATGCAATTGCCGCAATGTTCAGTTGTGGGTCTAAGGCCCCTAAAGCAATCAATAAAAATATCCATAGCTAAAGAAGCAAAACATTCTAGTAGTAATAACAAGTCTAAAATAAGCCAATAACAGTTTAAAGAACATCATGGCTCCTAGGTGGCAATTAAACGTAAACCAAACATAAATTCTAGAATCGAAGCGTAGTCACTAGTGTAAGTGACCTCACGCTTACAGTGCCTTCCCCGCTGCATCTCCCCTGCTGCTCTCACCTGAAATTGGTGAAGTAACGGAATGAGACGACTGTCTCAGTAACATAAATTCTACCCACCTTACCTACCAGTACCCTTACGAGGTGCCAAGTAGGACTAACAGTTCAAAATCAATAGTTACCAATAGCATACGAATAGCACGCAGACAGACATATCATTCAAGATCACATTAGGTCATAATATTCAAACTAAATAAAATGCAGCATAGTTGTCACATTATCACAATACATTAAATTTCCAGTTCCACCTTATAACCTCCTTATAACTGCCGACTGAACCCATGGGCTAATTGCTACCCACGTCATAACTGACTCTCACAAGCTTCCCACAAGTGTGATGCGGACCGGCCAAAGTCGACAGAGCACACAAGGGCCATGGGTTCCTCCAGAAAGGGTTACTACCCTGGGATACCTCTGGAGTGTCGCAAGCCCAGGGTTACTGCCCTGGTAATATGGGCCAGCCATAGAGCGCCATATGGCGGCCTACCACGTGGTCACAATATCATATGCTTCTGCACAATCTCCTCCCCAGAATATTATCCAATCACAATTCATAGTAATTTATCATATTCACATCCATAGCTATTCAATTTATATATGACATTCTCAACTATAACACACAAGACGATATTTCACAATTTCATGCTCATTCAGTATGGTTTGCCACAGCACCATATAAGTTTCCACAACCAACACAGATAACTAAAAATAATAATTAATAAATAATAAATGATAAATAGTAAATAAATAATTCTAAGTTGGACCACTCACTATGGCAAACATGGTCCTCTCATCCACCTCCTAAAGTTCCAACAAGAATTTCCTCTTCAACAAAATAAAGTCCCACAAGGCTAATTTAAAATCTATAAAAGGTTGCCATAATTCCTAATAGATCTTTTCGTAAAACGATAATCAAATCATCCTCATAAATTTTCATGCTTTGAAAGGAACTCGTAGGAGTCACCAGTAAGTAAGATGAATAGAATTCACGTTACCTGTTATCCTTTAGCTACAAGGATTCAAATAGCAATTTTCCAAACAATCAATGTTCTCCGTAAGAGGCTACAAAAATCACATGTATAATATTAACATACAGTTTTGAACTATTAAAACCTAATTTCCTTAAAACTATCCTAAAGCCTTAGTATTACCCCATGGAAACGTACAGCTTCTTCTAGATTCATATTCCATTATAATTTATTTAGCTCACTATGATAACTAATTATATGAAAGTCTTGCGGTCTTCTTAGAATTTCTTAAGCCTTCAGATTCTAAATTAAACCAGTCTCATATTGTGTAGGTACCTATAACTATGGGTTGAAGAAAGAAATTATCCAAGACCAAAGAAAATGCTGAAGACTAAAATAACAGAGTTCACTCAAACTTTGACAACATATCTAGACATTATTACTTTTAATTCAAGTATATCACCATCAAAAATTCATTTAATTTGTTTATTCAAGTGCATCCTATTCCTCCGTACCTACCAATTCGTGCGTGTGTGTGTACGTGTGGCATGTGTGTGTGTAACCACTCCCCTCTACCTACTAATATATGTATCTATATGTGACCATGTGCGTGAGATGCTTCTGACATGAGGAAGGATGATTAGACACAAAAAAGAAAGAGAGACGTGAGGGAAAGACAATGGGAGAGAGGAAATCAATAAAAGAGAATAAGAGAAGGAGCAAGTTCACACCTGCGTGAGATCTCCCAAAAGCCGTCCAGAGCTTGTGGCAACGTGAATGTATTTAGAAGAAGTAAGAAAAGAGAAGGGTTTTTGGGAGTATGGCGGCTGATAAGGATATTAGATGGGAGTAGGAGTAGGTTTTAGGTTTCTAAAATATATCCCTAAAACTTATAAAATTCAAATTAATTTTTTTTAATATAATCTTATATTTCTATATCTCATCTGATCTTGCTTATTATTCTTATTATTATCAAAATCCTATCAGATATGGTAATTTAAAATTTAAACCATTCTTTCCTAAATATAATATTTTTAAATATTTTATCCTCCTTTTATTTATCTTTAAATATTTATACATAGCTCTCTTTAATTATTTCAGATTCTTATTTTCTATTTAATCTTTACATCTAAATATATTGTTTCCCTTCTCTTTTATTTTATAATAATTTTTTATATATATAACACTACCCGTACTAAGTCCCCAAACAAATAAAAACATAAATTAAAAAAAAAGGGATGTTACAATTATAATACTACCTGCCAATAATTAACATCACACACACAAATATGACTATATAAGCTAAAGAAGGTTTATAGGGACCTAATTTCTTTCGGTTATATGTCCTTCCTTAACTGCCAATAATTAAAAGTTCAAATTCAAGTATTAATTCAGGCCAAAAAATATTCCAGTGTTGATCAATCACATTATGTTTCTTCAAATTTTAATTTTGTAATTGACAAGCTAACATTTAACTTTTTTTTTTGAGAATTATGATGAGGTCCCAAGAAAGAAAAATAATAACAAAATAAATCCTAAAAGTTGTTATTTTCTATTCTAAAATTTGTTATTACAGGCTATTTAAGTTATTATTGGGATTTTTTAGTAATTTTTTCCTCTTAAAACTTGATTATAATTCTCCTTTTTCCCCTCTTTTTCCGTTAATTTTCCTCAAGTCATAACCAAGCGTTGATGTGAATGACCTTATGCTTAGTAAACTTCTCATTTCTCCAATATTTAATGAAATTGCTCTCTTGTCCCCAAAAAAAAGAAAACAAATTAAAAGAAAAAAGAAATAATGATATGTTGGGTTCAAACAACACATTGCCATTCGAATCAAAGGTGTTTTTATTTTTTTCCTTTTAAAAAAAAGAAAAGGTGGTGGGTCCAATTGCCCTTCTTCATCCTTTTTCCTTTTTTTACCAAAATTTTTTATCCGAAACAAAGATAGTATATGAACAGTTTTGGCCGAAGTCTCAAAAGCAGATGTGAAAACCTGTTCCCATTTCTCATGTAATGTGGAATGAAACCTAGAATATAATAGACGAGTTTTCTTGATGAATGATTCTTCATATACATGCAATTAACTTATGAAAGATGGTAATAATAATGATCTCCATGATAATTGAAGTTTAGTCTTGGAAATTCATGGCATGCTTAAGCGAGATTAGCCCACAATTTGATCTTCAACATATTGGAGGAGAGAAGAACTCTACAACTGATATACTAACTAAGTCTGCTTTGACGATGTCTCCTAAATTTCACTTGGTTTCTTTAGATGATTTTTGTTTCTTTCTTTCTAGAGTAGTTGTTTATTCCAGGTTAAAAAAAAAAAAGTAATTGTTTATTACTTTCTTCACCTATGATGGGGAAGAAAAAGGAATGAAACCCAAAAGCTTCTACTGCTCACAATTTTCTAGAATTTTTTTAAGGAAAGTAATTTTAGAATTACTTATACTTTCTCTCTCTTTTTTTTAAATAATATTTTCCTTTTTTATTATTTTTTTAAATATAATTTGGCTTTCTTAGCCCTGTAAATATACACGTATACTTTTTTTTTTTTGCATCTATTGAATTCTTTAACTTTGATATGTTAGCCGATTAGTCTTATAAACTTTGGCTTGTTAGTAATAGTACTAGGAGGGTAAAGTTAATGGTTTGATAAAAGGGAGAATTTCACTGTAGGACCGCAGAAGACAAATAATCTCAAAGAGCCCTCAAAACTTTCTGAAAACTCACTGCAGGACCAAGGGACCAATCTGATATTAATTTTTAGAGTGAGATTACAATAATACCCCTCCCTTTTTATTTTATTAAAAAATAAATATTTACCGGAGTTACTGTTCCGGCCACCGGAGGTCGGAGGTCCGGCCACCGGCGCTCAGGTGGCCGCTGTCGGGGTCCGGTCACCGGTGGCCGGAACAGTAACTCCGGCGGGACCTCCGGTGGCCGGAGTTTTTTTTGTTTAAAACAAAGTGACCAAGGGAGTGTTTGAACCCATGACCCCTTGACATACCAAAAGACTTGTAACCACCAAGCCAAGCAACCCATTCAATCATAACATGCAAATAAAACTATATATAACAAAATAAACGCAACAATCCAAATGTAAGTGAACAAATGAAATTAGACAATTTACAAGTGGAATTCAGAAATTTGTAACAAAAATTAGGCAATTTACAAATAACATAATAGAAATCATAACCCAAAATGAGCAAGTAAAATTTGAAAATTTACAATAAAAGTTTATGGATTTACAACCCAAATTTGGCAAACACAAGAGAATTCACAACCCAAAATGTAAGTGTTTGAGTGTAAGTGAACAAGTGAAATTAGACGATTTACAAGTGTAATTCAGCAATTTACAACAAAAATTAGACAATTTACAAATAACATAATAGAAGTCATAACCCCAAATGCAAGTGTTTAAGTGCAAATGAGCAAGTGAAATTTGAAGATTTACAACAAATTTGGCAAACACAAGAGAATTCACAACCCAAAATGTAAGTGTTTGAGTGTAAGTGAACAAGTGAAATTAGACGATTTACAAGTGTAATTCAGCAATTTACAACAAAAATTAGACAATTTACAAATAACATAATAGAAGTCATAACCCCAAATACAAGTGTTTAAGTGCAAATGAGCAAGTGAAATTTAAAGATTTACAATAAAATTTTATGGATTTACAACCCAAATTTGACAAACACAAGAGAATTCACAACCCAAAATGTAAGTGTTTGAGTGTAAGTGAAGAAGTGAAATTAGACGATTTACAAGTGTAATTCAGTAATTTACAACAAAAATTAGACAATTTACAAATAACATAATAGAAGTCATAACCCCAAATGTAAGTGTTTAAGTGCAAATGAGCAAGTGAAATTTAAAGATTTACAATAAAATTTTATGGATTTACAATCCAAATTTGATAAACACAAGAGAATTCACAACCCAAAATGTAAGTGTTTGAGTGTAAGTAAAGAAATGAAATTAGACGATTTACAAGTGGAATTCAGCAATTTACAACAAAAATTAGGCAATTTACAAATAACATAATAGAAGTCATAACCCCAAATGCAAGTGTTTAAGTGCAAATGAGCAAATGAAATTGTCGAATTTCACTTGCAAATCTATAAACTTTTGTTGTAAATCTTCAAATTTTATTTGCTCATTTACACTTAAACACTTGTACTTGGGATTGTGAGTTCCATTATGTTATTTGTAAATTGCCTAATTTTTGTTGTAAATTGCTGAATTCCACTTATAAATCTTCTAATTTCACTTGTTCACTTACACTCAAACACTTACATTTTGGGTTGTGAATTCTCTTGTGTTTGCCAAATTTGGGTTGTAAATCCATAAACTTTTATTGTAAATCTTCAAATTTTACTTGCTCATTTGTACTTAAATACTTACATTTTGGGCTATGACTTCTATTATGTTATTTGTAAATTGTCTAATTTTTGTTGCAAATTTCTGAATTCCACTTGTAAATCGTCTAATTTCACTTGTTCACATACATTTGGACTGTTGCGTTTATTTTGTTATATATAGTTTTATTTGCATGTTATGATTGAATGAGTTGCTTGGCTTGGTAGTTACAAGTCTTTTGGTGTGCCAAGGGGTCCTGGGTTCAAACCCTCCCTTGGCCACTTTGTTTTAAACAAAAAAACTCCGGCCACCGGAGGTCCCACCGGAGTTACTGTTCCGGCCACCAGTGACTGGACCCCGACGGCGGCCACCTGAGCGCCGGTGGCCGGACCTCCGACCTCCGGTGGCCGGAACAGTAACTCCGGTAAATATTTATTTTTTAATAAAATAAAAAGGGATGGGTATTATTGTAATCTCACTCTAAAAATTAATATCAGATTGGTCCCTTGGTCCTGCAGTGAGGTTTCAGAAAGTTTTGGGGGTTCTTTGATATTAATTGTCTTCTGCGGTCTTACAGTGAAATTTTCCCTTGATAAAAACTGTAGGCATCAAATTAAAATTTTTAAAAAAAGTACAAGTATCTATAAAATGTACACGCACACACACCCCGATGTTTCTTTTCTTTGATGTGTTTCATCTTTGGTCATGGCTTTTACTTCACCCTGCATCTAAAAGTCTATAGTGGGGCTTCCTAGAAAGATTTTTTCTCTACGTCGTTATATGATATTTTGTTCTCATATATGCTCTGTCAACCCATCAAATTGCAATTTAAACAACTAATTAAAATGTATGATATTGACAAAAATTTTTAGTTGAAAGTGATGTTTAATAGGTGGCAATTGGCAAATCCAGCAGGATCACATGTTTACTTCTATTTTTTTCTTCTGAAGTTGCGGAAGATGAATTATTTATTTAACCCAGCATTAGTTTCATGTGCTTCCTAATAAAATTACTTCTTAAATGTAACGGCATTAATTTATATCGTCGATTTGTCATTAGGTAGATTGATTATATAATGCACTAAATGTTGAAACTGACTCAAATTTAAAATTATCACATGAAAAGTGATGAACAAGTTATGTAGTATATTTTAAAAAGCTACATAGAGGTCTTATTTTCTTTTAAACTTGCAAAAGGCCATAATTATATTCATTTATGGGAAAAAAATTATGCGAAGACACGTCTGCTTGGATATATTAATTTATTTTTCATAAAAAAAAGATTATATTAATTATTTTTGCCAGTGTAAGAGCTCAAATCTCATTCCCCAGCAAAGAAAAAACTATTGGAGTAACTTAAATGTTTTGAAATACTAAATAGTAATTGCCAATGCCATAAGCGAGAGGTTGAATGATGAATTTAATTGGCATTAAAAAAAAGTAAATTGGTTATGAAATTTCTGTCGAGTATTTTGATTAGCGAAGGATTCATGACGGAATTCAGTTAGTGATGGTATTTTTGTTGTTGCTAACTCCAGCATTATTAATTATTTAATGATAGAATTCAAATTAGTAATGAATTACTAATGGATTAGTAACATAAATTAATGACTAATTAGAGAAGGATATCTCACAAAAATTCTGTCACAAAATAGTGACAGATTTGTAATAGCAATTTCATTGCAAATTAGTGACAAAAATTTTTCTTCACTAATTTCCATCACTAAATATTTTTTATTCTGTGAATTTAAAATACCACATGACAATTGCCACATCATTACTAACCATCCACCTCACCACCCATTCCCTCTTCCCCATGTTGCCATGTCATTCTTTTGTCCACGTCATCGCCATGCCATCACCTCCTATCCTATAATGCCATGCAATCCCCTTGTCCATGTTAAGGCCACGTGTCTAGTGTTATGAGTTGTCACGTCATCGCCTTGTCTGCGTCATTGTCACATCACAAATTAAGCCAATTTTTGTGTAAGAGCGGTGGTGAACTCAGGACCTCCTATGCCCATGCTGAAGTCTTTATCAATTGAGTTGAGAAAAGCCTGCAAATTTTTATGCAAATATATATAATATTTCTAATTGTAAATACAAAAATATATATAATAAATATCATCTATAATTTAATATATTATTATTTATTTCAATTTAATTTTTTTATTAAAAAATATTAATCATTAATTTTTTTATTATTTTTATCTATGTAATATATTATTGGAAAACTATCATATATTACATTTTTATTTTAAGAATAAATATTAAAAAATAATTGTTATATATTTATATTGTAATTTTTTGTGACGAGTAGCGATGGAAATTAGTGACAAAATTTTTTCATCACTAATTTCATCACAAAATGTTTTGTGAGGGGAGTTAGGGACAAATTAGTAACAAAAATTAGTGACAAATTTTCATCACTAATCCTTAAATGACAAAATCAATGACAGAATTTAGCAACGAAATAAATTTTTGTCACTAATATATCACTAATTTAGCAACTGAATTAAATTTCATTACCAATCCGTCATAAAATTCTGTTATTAATTTTAGGGATGGAGTTTGTGATTCTATCACTAATGCCCTTTTTTTTTTGTAGTGTAGCTTGCACATCATTAATGTCTATTCCTTTAATTAAAAATAAAAATACTATAGTAGTTCTACTATTATACTATCTCTAATTCTAAATGCTACTTTCGGTGATTTTTATAAAATTCAAAATTTTAAATTAGTCCAACCCTTTTTATAAGATTTATTTTGGGTTTGTATAAACATTAAATTAAATATATTTTTACCAATTTTACTTCTAATTAATTATATTATCTTTTTTTTATATTTACATTCTTTTTCATCTCTTTTATTTCACTATTTCTCCCTCTCACTTACTCTCTTATAAATAAGGGTATATTTAAAAAATTACATTCATCATATATTTATTACTTTTAACAGTTAGTAAGGCACGTTGAGTTAATTGAATCTTACGAAAAGGTTCAAGGATATTAGGTATAAGGTAAGCATGTAATAAGAGTTTTATCTGACAAAGTAAACATGAGAGTTTTAAATGTGACAAATAAATAAAGTGAAAAAAATGTGTGCAATTAACCAGAATAATGTGAAAAATACATTAAATAAAAGAGACAAAAAATTGAGGTTTAATATTCCTATGTTTAAGAACAAAACAAATCTTTCAACTAAATCTTATATCTATCATCAAAATGAGTACTTACTCTCTGATTTCTGACTAACACTATTGTTAAACTTGCAAGTTGACTCTTTGAGTTTATTATTTTTATGTTTTTACCTAATAAAATCGGATCAACTCACAGTTAAACTCTTGATTACTGTGGTTGTGAATTAACTCTCTGAGTTTGTTGTTTTTATGAGTTGAGTGAGTCAAACATGTAGTACATGATAGAACTTAATCACAAAATGTGAGGGTTGGGTATAAAGAAAAATAAAATCCAAAAGATAGAAACTAGTATTAATACAATCTTATAACTTTAAATAAATTTCAAAGTTGAGTATGATGAATTATGAATATTGATAAATTTTTGTTAAATTATTTAATTATATACGCTTTGTAACTATTTATTAATAAAGATAGATTAGTAAGGTTATGAGTTTACGATTCAGGTTCACATCCTTATTATAAGTTTATTTAAACTCACAAGTTTGACAGCCTTGCTTATCAGCTTGGAAAAGTTATTGAGACTGATTTGATTGGAGTAGTTAAGCCAATCATACAACTAACATCCAGTTAATTATAGTTTCGTGGCTTTGACAGGACCATATATTCAATTTCAACAACGTGAGGTATTAGTTAATGAGAAGGCTTATAAGTCAAAAAATTGTCTTTCGCTGCTTTAAATTTAATTAGTCTTTTTATAATGCATGCTTGCAAGAAAAGAAAGCAGTAGTAATATACATTTGTGTGACACCAAATAGATTAATATAGCTTGGCCCTTTCATTTTGTATAATAATGTTTCCTGCTAGGGAATGGGAGTTACTTTCATAATATAGCTTGGCCCTTTCATTTTGTATAATAACGTTTCCTGCTAGGGAAAGGGAGTTACGTTCATAATATAGCTTGGCCCTTTCATTTTGTATAATTATATAAATTCGGTAATATTGCATCAAATAATTGAAGAAAGAATAATTAATAGTTAGCTCCTAATTTGATAAATGATGGACCACCCTCTATCACGACGTAAATGGCTTATTATATGTAACGAATTGAACATATGGGGCCAAATCACACCAACTTCGAAGGGTGAAATCAAAGTGGGACAGAACTCTGCTGCTTTACTTGAAAATTATGTGACATTATTATCATTTTGAGAACCCAAAAATGCTATCTTCTGAAAATTTATTTTTAAGGAGGAGATAAATAAAGATGACGAATGATTGAAGGAGAAGGTATTTAAATTTTAAAAAAGAAGGGCGTTTGTATTTATTTATTTATTTTTTTGAAAAAAACCACGAGGGAAGTGTGTAAAGGCAAACAATTCAATCTTCTATTGAAAAAAATGGAAAATATACTCTTGTCATACCATTTTATATAATTTTTAGCTAGTTTAGACTCCATTATAATGTGTAAATTTTTTTAATATACTCCTTTGGTTCTATTTATATGACAGAGAGAGAAGTTTTTTTTTTTTTTTATTTATAAGTCACTTTATTAAATTTTTACTATAAATGTACTATATTGTCTTTCATTTATTATAGCATAGATAATTATGTTTTTTTTGAAAGGTATATATATTAAATAGGATTAAAGTTGAAAAGTTGTTATATTTTAATGAAGAGTTAATGCAGTTTAAGGTTTTCCTTAATCTGTGTGAAATATGTTGAAAGTGCCTTATAAATAGGATCAGAGAAGTATACACTAAGTAGCAAGTTTTTCAAAGTCTCTGGTTTATTTTAGTTCAATTGGGTTTGACCACATAACCAAGTATAACACTATTCTAGTTATTTTTTTAATTTATAAACTTTGAACCTGATACGTTATCAAATAAAAACAGGCTTCGAATCACCTATTTATTTATGACCCATTGGATTATATAGTTTTCCAAGAGGAATATAATTGACTTTTTCAATTGGGTAATTTTGTAATACTTTTTCAGTTTCAATAATGAGTCTATGTTTGAACCTTACGAACCTAATGTTTGAATGTTACAAGCCTAACTTAAGCTCCGGCTAAATCAATTTGGGGATGTTAGATTTTTGGGCTTGGATCCGCCCTTGATGGGCCGGATTATTTGACCGGGTATAAAGAGAATATATCAGTCAAATATCCAAGCGATATTGTGATATGTTTGACTTGGCCAAACACCCTGAATCATATCCAATCGGTTACGATATAAATCTAATTAATTTATATTAAATTAATTAATTTATATTGTGTAGATTAAATATATATTAAGTATATATATTTAGAATTAATTGTGATTGATTCTGGATTTAAATTCAAATATCATGATATTATGAGATAAGAATATATTACATCTTATCTCAGATTTTATCTGATGGGCTCAGTGGATATTTTTATGCTACCCAAAATATCCCTGACAAAAGCTATAAATAGAGGCTTCCCCCCATCAGTTCAAATCACTCCAGTAGTAGAGCTTTCCTACTATCTCTCTCTCTCTCTCTCTTATTTTCTTTCTTGCAAAAGAGGTGCTCTGCTGTGCACTTAAAAGCCCAGACTTTTATAGTCTAGCTTAAGCGTGAGCTAAGAAGATCCGACCGACCCGACCCGAGATCCGACCCGGTATGTTTTCGATCCATTCTCCAATTTATCTTACATTGGCATCAGAGCCGAGATGTTCTTGAGGCTCTCAATATATGTGTGCATATATATATATTACACGCTCATTTTTTTCCGCTGCATCGTGAATATGCCGTATGCAATTCGAACTCTATATGCTTGTGTTTTAAATTCACATAAACACTCCATTTATATAAGTGAAGTTCGAAAACATTACCTGTTATTCCGTAAGGCTTAAAAACGTGATCGAAGTCTACTTTCTGAAGCTTCCAACGTCGGCCGTTCGAACCATTTTTTTGGGTCTTTAAAATTGATGTTTTTTAAAGAAAATAAACCCATAGAGTTGTAGAGCACGAAAATACGAGTCCATAGACACCTAAAATGCATAAAACGGAGCTTGGAGGAGGAAGATACGGCGGTTCGAAAATGGCGGGTCGCGACGGACCCGCCGGAGCTCCAGCCGGATCTGGGGCGACCCGGCTGGAGGTCAGGGACGACCTGACCAGCCCAAAACGGCGTCGTTTTGGGCTGGCCAGGACGCAGCGTTTCACTTTAAGTGAAACACTGCGTTTCGGGTCTGTGGACCCGGATCCCCTGGGAGTCGGGTCGGTAGACCGACCCGACCGAAATTTTTTTAAAAAATTATTTAAAAAAAAATTTTTTTTGAAATAAAAAAAAGTTTTTTTTGAAATTTTTTTGGACGCGCCATATGGGCGCGTGGGGTCCACCTAGGGACCCTTTGGTCATAAAAAGCACATATATAGACTCCTTGAGACGTGAGGAATCAGTTGGAATAGGTCAGGTGATGGCGAGAGGCCGGAAAGGCGGCGCGTGTATGACATGCGCTGGTCCCGAGAGTGGGCGAACCTAGCCCTAAAAAAAAAAAAGGAATTTTTTTTTGCTTATTGGGGCGCGTGAGGGCACGTGAGGGGCTATTTTTGAGCCCTGTTTGACCTGAAATATTTCTAAAATCATGAGCCATGAATTAATATATTATGTGCTGATTTTTTATGACTTTTTGGGTACGAAAAATAGCAAATAAATGTTTTTGAATATTTATTTTTATTTTTCTTAACTTGTTCTTTTTGGGTTTAGGAAATGGCCAACTCAAACTCAAATTCTAACTCCTCTTTTGGAAAATATCCAATTATTCTCCTCTTTCTGATGATTCGAAATCTTCAAATTATTATGCTGCCGAAAGTACAAATAAAAGAAAAGCGCCTCAATCACAAGTAAACTCTAATGTACCTGAGGGGAGCAGTGGTAAAAGGAAATGTGTTCCTGACCAATAAGAGGAAGAAGTCTGCAGACCCAAGGACATAAATTTAATAGAACAGATAGCAGAAAAGCATGCTGATGAATACAAGCATCAAAAGTGCCTCTTTTCAAAATTGACTTATTATGCTAAACAAATTGTCAATGAGCAAGACGCACTCTTTTTCTCAAATATTGCAATCCAATACAGAGAGGAACTGGCGAGGAGGGGACACATATTTAGTGAAGCATTTTTTAAACAATGTCTCTGTAGATGCTGGAAAGGTGTTAAAGAGAGTTTGAGAGAACCAATGATAAAATATATCATGAACGAATGAGTTTTTGTTCACATTTATATTTCTTTTAATGTTTACTCTTGAGACTTCACTTTTGGAATTATCCATTTTTTTTGTAAACATTCATGCTTCAATAAATAAAGTTTTTTTTATTTTCAAATGCTTTATTTGAGTGGGAGTTTCATGAGGAAAACTCCAAATTGGGGATATGTTCAAGGAAAGTCAAAGGTAAGAAAGGTAAGAGACTAACCAGGAGTAATGGGATGGGAGCCAACCTAGTTGTCTCCTGATCATGAAAATGGTGAGACTCTTACCCAGACGACCTATGACCTACTTGAATAAAGTGTGTATACTGCATACCGTACTAAAATGCATTGTTGTCTATGTGATAGCACGATGTCTCAAAGAGGAATCAAGTCCATCATAGCTGACCTCGTAGGAGGTGACAAGCTGAACGGAGACAATTACAGCATGTGGCATCGTAAAATATCGTATGTCCTCGAAGAACAAGAAGTCACTGATGTGTTGACTACTTTTCTTCCAGAACCTGAGGCAAATGCATCGCGAAGGGACCAGGACGGCTACGCGGCCTGGAAAAGAAGGGACACTATCGCCAGAATAACCATGCTAAGTGCCATGACTGACGATGTGTTGGTGCAATTTGAAACACACCCTTCAGCCTCTGCCATGTGGGCAGCACTGAAATCCGAATTTGACGGTACCTCTGCTGCGAGGCTTAGGAGACTCACCGTCAAACTTGATAATTTCAAGCTGGGTCCTAACACTCCCATAAGGCATCACCTAAGGGCAATGCAGAACTTAATAAGGGAGCTTAAGGAAGCCGGAGGCGCTTTATCTGATGAGCAACAGATTCAAGCTGTCATGAGATCTCTCCCAGCAAGTTGGGATACCATGAAGCACACCATTACTCATAATGAGAGTATAAAAACCTTTGCTGATGTAGCTCGCCACCTCCAACTGGAGGATGATCGGATGGAAACTGAAAAGCCTGTCAGTAAGGCATATTTAACTGAAGGAAAGGGAGGGGCAACCTCCCAAAACCAGTCCAAGAGAAGCAAAGGCTCTCAAAATAAGAAAGGCGGCCCTAAAGTGAAGAAAGGAAAGAGTTCCTTCAAGAAAGGCAAGAAACCTGCAAAGAAGCGGAACATAGCAACCATCAAATGCTATGCTTGCCAACAAAAGGGGCATTATGCCAAGGACTGCCCTGAGCAGAAAAAGGTATTGGATTCAGATTCAATACATTTCTCTTATGTTTCTAGCACTGCGTTTATTGCTGAAACTAATCCTGTTTGGGTTATAGACTCAGGGGCCACAGACCACGTGAGCAAGGATCGTGGGAACTTCACAGAATTTCGTCGGTTACCAGCAAGAAGCAGATGGCTTTATGTTGGGAACAACGCGAGAGTAGAAGTCAAAGGGATCGGTACTTGTGAGCTGACCCTGCATGGAGGAAAGACCCTAGTCCTGCAAAATGTCCTCTACGCTCCGGAAATCCGACGAAATCTTGTGTCTGTTATTTCCTTAGTTAGATTTCATTTCAATGTCTTTTTTCATGATTTCACAGTAGACATTTCGTATGGGACCAATTTTTCAGTTTCTGGTTATGTTTCGGATGGTTTCTTTGTTTTAGAAAATTTCAATGATAATTTTTCTAGTTCTTGCTATGCGCTTTCTTCCGATGTCAATTACGATATATGGCACGCTAGATTAGGACATATTGGTCAAGAACGCATGACCAAACTGGCAAAAGAGGGTTTGCTAGGAAACGTGTCCAAAAAGGAAATGTCTCTGTGTGAACATTGCCTTGCTGGCAAGAGCACAAGGAAGCCTTTCGGAAAGGCAACCAGGGCTAACCATCCTCTTGAGTTGGTACACTCTGATATTTGCGGACCAATGAGTGTTAGGGCACGTCATGGAGCATGGTATTTTATTACCTTCATCGATGATTCTTCCCGATATGGCTATACTTACCTGATTTCCCACAAATCTGAGGCATTAGAGTGCTTTAGAAAATATCTCAATCTAGTGGAAAATCAGCTAGGTTCAAGAATCAAAGCCTTAAGAACTGACCGAGGCCGAGAATACCTCTCTGATCAGTTCAAGGAGCTCTGTGAAGAAAGGGGTATTGTTAGGCAACTAACAATCCCTGGCACTCCTCAACAGAACGGAGTTGCTGAAAGGAGAAATAGAACTCTCCTCGATATGGTTAGATCAATGATGGCACAAGCTGAGCTTCCAACCTCATATTGGGGAGATGCTCTTTTAACTGCCACATTCATACTTAACCGAGTGCCTTCTAAATCAGTCACTACAACCCCTTATGAATCATGGACAAACCGCAAACCGGATCTAAGCATCCTAAGACCATGGGGGTCAGCGGCCTATATTCGTGATTCTTCCCATAAATATGACAAGCTAGAACCAAGGGGCAAAAAGTGTATCTTCATAAGATACTCTGAGAACTCTAAGGGCTATGTCTTCATTGGTGAAAATGATGACGGCTCAGTGACTGAGATAGAGTCAAGGGACGCAACATTCATAGAAACCGAATATCCTAGCAGAGGGAGTATTGATCGAACAAGCCGTCTTTATGAGGATGATGGCAATGAGGTACAACAAAGTGTTCCTCAGTCTACTGATCCGAGTGGGAGGGTTGAGCCATTTTCACAACAAGGTTTAACCCAGTCACAGGAAGTAAGTCCTACAACAACCCCACTTAGGAGAAGTAACAGAGATAAAACTCCTAAGAGACGCTTCTCAATTGAAGGAGCAACCTTCATCGTTAGTCCAGAACACGATGAAGAAGACCCTGTAAGTGTTAAAGAAGCACTAACAGGACCTGCTAAGGAAAAATGGCAGAAGGCCTTACAAGAGGAAATGGATTCCATGGAATCCAACCAAGTATGGGAATTAGTTGATCTACCACCTGGCCGAAAGGCAATTGGGAGCAAGTGGGTTCTCAAGTACAAACGTAAGGCTGATGGATCAATTGATAAACCCAAAGCAAGGTTAGTTGCCAAAGGGTATACACAACGGGAAGGAGTGGATTACGCAGACACCTTCTCACCGTTGTACGTTTCAACTCGATACGACTGATACTGGCTTTAGTAGCAAGTTTAGACTTAGAGTTACATCAGATGGATGTAAAAACCGCTTTCTTGAATGGAGAACTAGATGAGGAAATCTATATGGAACAGCCTGAGGGCTTCATACAGAAAGGGAACGAACAAAAGGTTTGTAAACTCTTGAGATCCATTTATGGACTCAAGCAATCATCTAGGCAGTGGTACTTAAGGTTCCACAAAGCCATAAGCTCCTATGACTTTGAAATGATCGAGGAAGATCACTGTGTTTATATCAAGCGGTTTGGAGACAACTTTGTCATTCTATCCCTCTATGTCGATGACATACTACTGGCTTGGTACCAATCTGAAACTAATAAAGATGATCAAAGAGTGGTTATCCTTGAACTTCGAGATGAAAGACATGGGCGAAGCAGAATATATCTTAGGTGTTAAGATAAGAAGAGATCGTTCTAGAAAATTGCTGTCATTGTCACAAAAGGCATACATAGCAAAGATTCTTGAGCGTTTCAATATGAGAGACTGCAAGCCTATGGATACCCCTGTGGTTAAGGGACATAACCTAAGTGAGGAAATGCGCCCTACAAAACAATGCGATATAGAACGCATGAAGAGAGTCCCATACTCAAGTGCCGTTGGCAGCCTAATGTACGCCATGTTGTGTACCAGGCCAGACATATGCTTCGCAGTCGGACTTGTGAGTCGATTCCAATCCAATCCAGGAGTCAAACACTGGGAAGCTGTAAAGAGGATTATGAGATATCTAAAAGGAACCATGGACTATGAGCTATGCTATCAAGGAAATGGCCTTCGTGCGGAGGGTTATTCCGATGCTGATTGGGCAGGAGACCTGGACGAGCGACACTCGACGTCAGGCTATGCTTTCCTACTGAATAACGGAGCAATCTCCTGGAGCAGCAAGAAACAAACGTGTGGTCTCTTTCATCCATGGAAGCAGAATATGTAGCTTGTTCTGCAGCTGTCCAAGAAGCTGTGTGGCTCAAAAGATTCTTAGTACGATTGGGAATCCATGGTGGGAGTGAGGGACCAACTCTGATTCACTGCGATAGTCAAGCAGCAATAGCCTATGCAAAGGACCCTAAGTACCACAATCGTACTAAGCATATAGACATAAAGTATCACTTTGTAAGGGATATGATCGCTAAGAAACAAGTGACAGTTCAATACTTGTCCACTCATAAGATGTTGGCAGATCCCCTAACCAAGCCTATAGCTAGAGATCCTTTCGTCAAGCATGTAAAGGCCTTGGGCATGCGTAGAGCATGATGTATTGAACCCTTTTTTCTTTTTGATCCTTTTGTTCAAATACGCAGGCACAAGGCATGTTGTACTGAACCTTTTCCTCTTACTTAGTAATTCAATGCATTTTATCCAGTTCAAAGAAATTTTTCTTGTATATTTGTGTATTTATACATGCATAGGCACAAGGTATGCAATACAAATATGTCGTACAGGTCACAAGGTTGGCTCACTCACACGAGCAACCGCCTCGCTATGTTCTCATGGGATATAGAAGGTTTGACAGCAGATGATCACCATGAGATGGTAGAGAAGAATCACTGCACAAATGTCACCTCAGCTAGACTGAGATGAGACCCATAAAAGTTTGGGCCGAATCATGGATAATGTGTCATCCATGAGACCTGTAGCCAGACAAGGAACTCTTTACTAGTGAGACGTCATATATAGTTGTGATGAAAGAGCTCCTGGTTCAAATGTTGGAGTGCATTTGGAACTTAAGTCTGTACGGTGCTATTTAAAACCAAAAGCGACATACTCCACTTGGTGGATTGAGCACCGTCGTAACATGCAATTCATACTGCATGAGCTCACTCAAATCCGCAACAAGGGACGTAGATGGAAGATCCCTGATCCATTACGGTGTGAGTCCCAGAAAGGAAATAAACTTTCATAATGCCCTTAAGACTTAGACAACATCACAAGGTTTTGGTTTAGTGGCAGCTACTCTAGCCTAAACCCCATGGTCAAGAATGATGCGATCTAACGGGTCAAGACTGAGAAAGCGACTATGCCAAATCTAAATGATGAATAGTCAGAAGGAAGATTTATCCTGAAATACACATCTACGTTGGTGTCTGTGACATGTCCCTTGCAGGTTGAACAGAACAACTAAGCAAGTGTGGATACCATACGTATGAGAAGGCAATCTGAGTAAACAAAATAACTCGAGAGGGATTAGATATGCCACAAGTAAAGTGTATGGATAAAACTAGGGCATTCGAGGCAACAAGCATACAATTTGCAGGTACACCAAGGGTGTTCTTGTGTGCTGGTCCTGCATAAAGGATTCCTAGTGCACAGGCGCCCGAATCGATGACGTCATGCCCACGCGGTCACGGCAGACACCTAGTATGAAGCAATGAAAGATTTAGCTATCGCACGATGGACAGCCCATCAAGTGCGAGTGGGAGATGTTAGATTTTTGGGCTTGGATCCGCCCTTGATGGGCCGGATTATTTGACCGGGTATAAGAGAATATATCAGTCAAATATCCAAGCGATATTGTGATATGTTTGACTTGGTCAAACACCCTGAATCATATCCAATCGGTTACGATATAAATCTAATTAATATTAAATTAATTAATTTATATTGTGTAGATTAAATATATATTAAGTATATATATTTAGAATTAATTGTGATTGATTCTGGATTTAAATTCAAATATCATGATATTATGAGAGATAGAATATTTCATATTATCTCAGATTTTATCTGATGGGCTCAGTGGATATTTTTATGCTACCCAAAATATCCCTGACAAAAGCTATAAATAGAGGCTTCCCCCCATCAGTTCAAATCACTCCAGTAGTAGAGCTTTCCTACTATCTCTCTCTCTCTCTTATTTTCTTTCTTGCAAAAGAGGTGCTCTGCTGTGCACTTAAAAGCCAGACTTTTATAGTCTAGCTTAAGCGTGAGCTAAGAAGATCCGACCGACCGACCCGAGATCCCCCGGTATGTTTTCGATCCATTCTCAATTTTCTTACAGGGGAGATTAATAAAACTTAAATAAATTAGCTAAATACCTGTATTTAGATTTTTATGCATCCACTGAAACATACTAACACTAAGCTCGAACTTAGAACCTTATCTAAGTATGGTAAGTGGCATTATCATTGGGATAATTTGCTGTTAACATAGAGTATTTAGATCAAGACATATGTTATGGAGAAATAAATTAATAATATAGTTAGTAATTACTTTATGCTCTATAAGACAATAAGCTTGACTCTTAATTATATATGCATGTATTGATCCA
>NW_021635949.1:0-40618 GCF_004799145.2 Neltuma alba | reverse complement strand
GCGGGTCGCGACGGACCCGCCGGAGCTCAGCCGGATCTGGGGCGACCCGGCTGGAGGTCAGGGACGACCTGACCAGCCCAAAACGGCGTCGTTTTGGGCTGGCCAGGACGCAGCGTTTCACTTTAAGTGAAACGCTGCGTTTCGGGTCCGTGACCCGATCTCCCTGGTCGGGTCGGTAGACCGACCCGACCGACCTTTTAAAAACAAAAAAATTTTTTTTTAAAAAAATAATAATTATAAATAATTTTTTTGAATAAAAAAAAATTTTTTTTTCTGAAATTTTTTTTTGGACGCGCCATGTGGGCGCGTGGGGTCCACCTAGGGACCCTTTGGTCATAAAACCATATATAGACTCCTTGAGACGTGAGGAATCAAATAGGACAGGTCAGGTGACGGCGAGAGGCCGGAAAGGCGGCGCGTGTATGACACGCGCCGGTCCCGAGAGTGGGCGAACCTAGCTCTTTAAAAAAAAAAAAAAAAAAAATTTTGCTTGTTGGGGCGCGTGAGGGCGCGTGAGGGGCTATTTTGAGCCCTGTTTGACCTGAAATATTTCTAAAATCATGAGCTATGAATTAATATATTATGTGCTGATTTTTTATGACTTTTTGGGTACGAAAAATAGCAAATAAATGTTTTGAATATTTATTTTATATTTTTCTTAACTTGTTCTTTTTGGGTTTAGGAAATGGCCAACTCAAACTCAAATTCTAACTCCTCTTTTGGAAAATATCCAACTTATTCTCCACTTTCTGTGATGCTCCGAAATCTTCAAATAATTATGCTGCCGAAAGTACAAATAAAAGAAAAGCGCCTCAATCACAAGTAAACTCTAATGTACCTGAGGGGAGCAGTGGTAAAAGGAAATGTGTTCCTGACCAACAAGAGGAAGAAGTCTGCAGACCCAAGGACATAAATTTAATAAAAAGATAGCAGAAAAGCATGCTGATGAATACAAGCATCAAAAGTGCCTATTTTCAAAATTGAATTATTATGCTAAACAAATTGTCAATGAGCAAGACGCACTCTTTTTCTCAAATATTGCAATCCAATACAGAGAGGAACTGGCAAGGAGGGGACACATATTTAGTGAAGCATTTTTTAAACAAGTCTCTGTAGATGCTGGAAAGGTGTTAAAGAGAGTTTGAGAGAACCAATGATAAATATATCATGAACGAATGAGTTTTTGTTCACATTTATTTTTCTTTTCATTTATGTTTACTCTTGAGACTTCATTTTTGGAATTATCCAATTTTTTGTAAACATTTATGCTTCAATAAATAAAGTTTTTTTTATTTTCAAATGCTTTATTTGAGTGGGAGTTTCATGAGGAAAACTCCAATTGGGGATATGTTCAAGGAAAGTCAAAGGTAAGAAAGGTAAGAGACTAACCAGGAGTAATGGGATGGGAGCCAACCTAGTTGTCTCCTGATCATGAAAATGGTGAGACTCTTACCCAGGCGACCTATGACCTACTTGAATAAAGTGTATATATTGCATACCGTACTAAAATGCATTGTTGTCTATGTGATAGCACGATGTCTCAAAGAGGAATCAAGTCCATTATAGCTGACCTCGTAGGAGGTGACAAGCTGAACGGAGACAATTACAGCATGTGGCGTCGTAAGATATCGTATGTCCTTGAAGAACAAGAAGTCACTGATGTGTTGACTACTTTTCTTCCAGAGCCTGAGGCAAATGCATCGCGAAGGGACCAGACGGCCTACGCGGCCTGGAAAAGAAGGGACACTATCGCCAGAATAACCATGCTAAGTGCCATGACTGACGATGTGTTGGTGCAATTCGAAACACACAATAATGTCGCCTTCATCCCATGCCATGTGGGCAGCGCTGAAATCCGAATTTGACGGTACCTCTGCTGCGAGGCTTAGGAGACTCACCGTCAAACTTGATAATTTCAAGCTGGTCCTAACACTCCCATAAGGCATCACCTAAGGGCAATGCAGAACTTAATAAGGGAGCTTAAGGAAGCCGGAGGCGCTTTATCTGATGAGCAACAGATTCAAGCTGTCATGAGATCTCTCCCAGCAAGTTGGGATACCATGAAGCACACCATTACTCATAATGAGAGTATAAAAACCTTTGCTGATGTAGCTCGCCACCTCCAACTGGAGGATGATCGGATGGAAACTGTGAAGCCTGTCAGTAAGGCATATTTAACTGAAGGAAAGGGAGGGACAACCTCCCAAAACCAGTCCAAGAGAAGCAAAGGCTCTCAAAATAAGAAAGGCGGCCCTAAAGTGAAGAAGGGAAAGAGTCCCTTCAAGAAAGGCAAGAAACCTGCAAAGAAGCGGAACATAGCAACCATCAAATGCTATGCTTGCCAACAAAAGGGACATTATGCCAAGGACTGCCCTGAGCAGAAAAAGGTATTGGATTCAGATTCAATACATTTCTCTTATGTTTCTAGCACTGCGTTTATTGCTGAAACTAATCCTGTTTGGGTTATAGACTCAGGGGCCACAGACCACGTGAGCAAGGATCGTGGGAACTTCACAGAATTTCGTCGGTTACCAGCAAGAAGCAGATGGCTTTATGTTGGGAACAACGCGAGAGTAGAAGTCAAAGGGATCGGTACTTGTGAGCTGACCCTGCATGGAGGAAAGACCCTAGTCCTGCAAAATGTCCTCTACGCTCCGGAAATCCGACGAAATCTTGTGTCTGTTATTTCCTTAGTTAGATTTCATTTCAATGTCTTTTTTCATGATTTCACAGTAGACATTTCGTATGGGACCAATTTTTCAGTTTCTGGTTATGTTTCGGATGGTTTCTTTGTTTTAGAAAATTTCAATGATAATTTTTCTAGTTCTTGCTATGCGCTTTCTTCCGATGTCAATTACGATATATGGCACGCTAGATTAGGACATATTGGTCAAGAACGCATGACCAAACTAGCAAAAGAGGGTTTGCTAGGAAACGTGTCCAAAAAGGAAATGTCTCTGTGTGAACATTGCCTTGCTGGCAAGAGCACAAGGAAGCCTTTCGGAAAGGCAACCAGGGCTAACCAACCTCTTGAACTGGTACACTCTGATATTTGCGGACCAATGAGTGTTAGGGCACGTCACGGAGCATGGTATTTTATTACCTTCATCGATGATTCTTCCCGATATGGCTATACTTACCTGATTTCCCACAAATCTGAGGCATTAGAGTGCTTTAGAAAATATCTCAATCTAGTGGAAAATCAGCTAGGTTCAAGAATCAAAGCCTTAAGAACTGACCGAGGCCGAGAATACCTCTCTGATCAGTTCAAGGAGCTCTGTGAAGATAGGGGCATTGTTAGGCAACTAACAATCCCTGGCACTCCTCAACAGAACGGAGTTGCTGAAAGGAGAAATAGAACTCTCCTCGATATGGTTAGATCAATGATGGCACAAGCTGAGCTTCCAACCTCATATTGGGGAGATGCTCTTCTAACTGCCACATTCATACTTAACCGAGTGCCTTCTAAATCAGTCACAACAACCCCTTATGAATCATGGACAAACCGCAAACCGGATCTAAACATCCTAAGACCATGGGGGTCAGCGGCCTATATTCGTGATTCTTCCCATAAATATGACAAGTTAGAACCAAGGGGCAAAAAGTGTATCTTCATAAGATACTCTGAGAACTCTAAGGGGTATGTCTTCATTGGTGAAAATGATGACGGCTCAGTGACTGAGATAGAGTCAAGGGACGCAACGTTCATAGAAACCGAATATCCTAGCAGAGGGAGTATTGATCGAACAAGCCGTCTTTATGAGGATGATGGCAATGAGGTACAACAAAGTGTTCCTCAGTCTACTGATCCGAGTGGGAGGGTTGAACCATTTTCACAACAAGGTTTAACCCAGTCACAGGAAGTAAGTCCTGCAACTACCCCACTTAGGAGAAGTAACAGAGACAAAACCCCTAAGAGACGCTTCTCAATTGAAGGAGCAACCTTCATCGTTAGTCCAGAACACGATGAAGAAGACCCGTAAGTGTTAAAGAAGCACTAACAGGACCTGCTAAGGAAAAATGGCAGAAGGCCTTACAAGAGGAAATGGATTCCATGGAATCCAACCAAGTATGGGAATTAGTTGATCTACCACCTGGCCGAAAGGCAATTGGGAGCAAGTGGGTTCTCAAGTACAAACGTAAGGCTGATGGATCAATTGATAAACCCAAAGCAAGGTTAGTTGCCAAAGGGTATACACAACGGGAAGGAGTGGATTACGCAGACACCTTCTCACCTGTTGTACGTTTCAACTCGATACGACTGATACTGGCTTTAGTAGCAAGTTTAGACTTAGAGTTACATCAGATGGATGTAAAAACCGCCTTCTTAAATGGAGAACTAGATGAGGAAATCTATATGGAACAGCCTGAGGGCTTCATACAGAAAGGGAACGAACAAAAGGTTTGTAAACTATTGAGATCCATTTATGGACTCAAGCAATCATCTAGGCAGTGGTACTTAAGGTTCCACAAAGCTATAAGCTCCTATGACTTTGAAATGATCGAGGAAGATCACTGTGTTTATATCAAGCGGTTTGGAGACAACTTCGTCATTCTATCCCTCTATGTTGATGACATACTACTGGCTGGTACCAATCTTAAACTAATCAAGATGATCAAAGAGTGGTTATCCTTGAACTTCGAGATGAAAGACATGGGCGAAGCAGAATATATCTTAGGCGTTAAGATAAGAAGAGATCGTTCTAGAAAATTGCTGTCATTGTCACAAAAGGCATACATAGCAAAGATTCTTGAGCGTTTCAATATGAGAGACTGCAAGCCTATGGATACCCCTGTGGTTAAGGGACATAACCTAAGTGAGGAAATGCGCCCTACAAAACAATGCGATATAGAACGCATGAAGAGAGTCCCATACTCAAGTGCCGTTGGCAGCCTAATGTACGCCATGTTGTGTACCAGGCCAGACATATGCTTCGCAGTCGGACTTGTGAGTCGATTCCAATCCAATCCAGGAGTCAAACACTGGGAAGCTGTAAAGAGGATTATGAGATATCTAAAAGGAACCATGGACTATGAGCTATGCTATCAAGGAAATGGCCTTCGTGCGGAAGGTTATTCCGATGCTGATTGGGCAGGAGACCTGGACGAGCGACACTCGACGTCAGGCTATGCTTTCCTACTGAATAACGGAGCAATCTCCTGGAGCAGCAAGAAACAAACGTGTGTGTCTCTTTCATCCATGGAAGCAGAATATGTAGCCTGTTCTGCAGCTGTCCAAGAAGCTGTGTGGCTCAAAAGATTCTTAGTACGATTGGGAATCCATGGTGGGAGTGAGGGACCAACTCTGATTCACTGCGATAGTCAAGCAGCAATCGCCTATGCAAAGGACCCTAAGTACCACAATCGTACTAAGCATATAGACATAAAGTATCACTTTGTAAGGGATATGATCGCTAAGAAACAAGTGACAGTTCAATACTTGTCCACTCATAAGATGTTGGCAGATCCCCTAACCAAGCCTATAGCTAGAGATCCTTTCGTTAAGCATGTAAAGGCCTTGGGCATGCGTAGAGCATGATGTATTGAACTCCTTTTTCTTTTTGATCCTTTTTGTTCAAATACGCAGGCACAAGGCATGTTGTACTGAACCTTTTTCTCTTACTTAGTAATTCAATGCATTTTATCCAGTTCAAAGAAATTTTTCTTGTATATTTGTGTATTTATACATGCATAGGCACAAGGTATGCAATACAAATATGTCGTACAGGTCACAAGGTTGGCTCACTCACACGAGCAACTGCCTCGCTATGTTCTCATGGGATATAGAAGGTTTGACAGCAGATGATCACCATGAGATGGTAGAGAAGAATCACTGCACAAATGTCACCTCAGCTAGACTGAGATGAGACCCATAAAAAGTTTGGGCCGAATCATGGATAATGTGTCATCCATGAGACCTGTAGCCAGACAAGGAACTCTTTACTAGTGAGACGTCATATATAGTTGTGATGAAAGAGCTCCTGGTTCAAATGTTGGAGTACATTTGGAACTTAAGTCTGTACGGTGCTATTAAAACCAAAAGCGACATACTCCACTTAGTGGATTGAGCACCGTAACATGCAATTCATACTGCATGAGCTCACTCAAATCCGCAACAAGGGACGTAGATGGAAGATCCCTGATCCATTACGGTGTGAGTCCCAGAAAGGAAATAAACCTTTCATAATGCCCTTAAGACTTAGACAACATCACAAGGTTTTGGTTTAGTGGCAGCTACTCTAGCCTAAACCCCATGGTCAAGAATGATACGATCTAACGGGTCAAGACTGAGAAAGCGGCTATGCCAAATCTAAATGATGAATAGTCAGAAGGAAGGTTTATCCTGAAATACACATCTACGTTGGTGTCTGTGACATGTCCCTTGCAGGTTGAACAGAACAACTAAGCAAGTGTGGATACCATACGTATAAAAAAAGGCAATCTGAGTAAACAAAATAACTCGAGAGGGATTAGATATGCCACAAGTAAAGTGTATGGATAAAACTAGGGCATTCGAGGCAACAAGCATACAATTTGCAGGTACACCAAGGGTGTTCTTGTGTGCTGGTCCTGCATAAAGGATTCCTAGTGCACAGGCGCCCGAATCGATGACGTCATGCCCACGCGGTCACGGCAGACACCTAGTATGAAGCAATGAAAGATTTAGCTATCGCACGATGGACAGCCCATCAAGTGCGAGTGGGAGATGTTAGATTTTTGGGCTTGGATCCGCCCTTGATGGGCCGGATTATTTGACCCGGTATAAAGAGAATATATCAGTCAAATATCCAAGCGATATCATGATATGTTTGACTTGGTCAAACATCCTGAATCATATCCAATCGGTTACGATATAAATCTAATTAATTTATATTAAATTAATTTATTTATATTGTATAGATTAAATATATATTAAGTATATATATTTAGAATTAATTAAGATTGATTCTGGATTTGAATTCAAAATATCATGATATTATGAGATAAGGATATATTATATCTTATCTCAGATTTTATCTGATGGGCTCAGTGGATATTTTTATGCTACCCAAAATATCCCTGACAAAAGCTATAAATAGAGGCTTCCCCCCATCAGTCCAAATCACTCCAGTAGTAGAGCTTTCCTACTATCTCTCTCTCTCTCTTAATTTTCTTTCTTGCAAAAAGTGGTGCTCTGCTGTGCACTTAAAAGCTCAGACTTTTATAGTCTAGCTTAAGCGTGAGCTAAGGAGATCCGACCGACCCGACCCGAGATCCGACCCGGTATGTTTTCGATCCATTCTCCAATTTTTCTAACAGGAGGAGTATATATTTATTGCGCGGCACAACCGGATATGGATTCTCTAATCATGGCTGTGTTGCAGTGTGCACTGCTGAAAATCACCTCAGCTTGCCATCTCTGCAATATTTCGTTCATGTGTGTTTTTCTTTTCCAGGTATTGAGCACAGCCAGACCAAGTGGATCAGCTCCATGAAAAAAAGACTACCTGATGTCTTCTAATTATAATTTTTTTCTACATACAAAACTCTAAATTATATTAGAAATTCTACTTAAAAGAAAATAATTGTCATTAGAAAATTAAAAAAAAAAGAAGTATTTCGTTCATGTTTTTGCCTTGCCAATTGTATTTCGTTCATGTTACGTCTATATTCACCTGTCATTATTTTTTAAGATATTAAGTTATTAACTACTAGTTGTCGTAACAGCAAGAACGCCCATGACACTTGCATGAACTTTCAAATTTGAGTTCGATATTGACATATTTATATGTGTTAAAATTGATAGACTAAATACATATATATACATATTTATGTGCAGGTTAAAATTGATAGACTAAATATATATACATATATATATTTTTCAAAGAACTAACCTCAAGGTAAATTTAGAGGAACAAACCTTTCCCCCCCAAAAGAGGACTGAACGTATATTATTTATAATTTTTAAAATTAATAGTAATCAAATTAAAATCATTATTTAAGGTGAGTAAGAATAATAATATTTTTGAAAATGCAATATTAATGTTTCGCTAAATTTTGTAAGAAATTTTATATTAAATATCAGTAAATTAACATGGGGAGAATAAACAAGTTTTCTTTGAAAAAAAAGGCGTTAATGCTATTTTTAGTTCACAAAATTTGATCTCATTTTTATTTTGGTTTCTAAAATTCAAAACCAATAGTATTGGTCTCTTAAATTTTACATCGGGCTTTGGTTTCCAAAATCTTAAACCAGTAGTTTTGATTGCTGAAATTTGATTTCATTTTGACTCTATTTAAGATTTCCAGTACTTGACACAAGAATTAAAACCAAAATGAAGTTAAATTTCAAGGATCAAAATGTTTCAAATTTTAGATACCAACACCAAAATAAAATAAATTTCAGAGACCAAGATCATTAATTTCAAGTTTGAGGAATTGAAATAAAAATGAGATCAAATTTTAAAAACTAAAAATAATACTCTTCCAATCCTAGATGTAAAATCATTTTGTAGTGTAAATACACTACAAAATAATTTTACATTTAGGACGGAGGGAGTATTAACTTAAAAAAGGTTAATAACAACTCACAAATTCATGAACACCCCCTTCCCTCCCCTTCCTTCCCTCGATATACAAGGGCCCGTTTGGTAGAAAAAATTGGTTGGAATGAAAAATGATAGAATGAAATGGAATGAAAAATATCATAGTGATGGCATGTTTGGTAAGTATTGGAATGAAAAATGTATTAATGGAAAATTTTTATGTTTGGTTGGATGAAAATGGGTTGGAAAATTATACAATTTTACCATGTTACCCTTAATGAAAGAATATAATATTATTAAATAAAAAACTTTTTAACCTTAAAAATAATAATTTTATTAAAAAATTCACTAATTCAAAAAAATTGAATAAAAAAGTTGTAATTTAAACAAATAATTAAATATAAATATTCAATATAAATATAAAGATCACCATAGATACTAAGCTGGTTAACATGATTTTGGATTCATGATTAAGGTGTTTGGGTTGAAACCAAACCATGATTTTAGAAGTGATTTTACGGTCTACGAAACGAATATGTGAAGGAGTTCGTCGCGATTTGCGGAAAAGTGCTTTTCAAAAACACTTCTGGGTGTTTGGGTATTTCCAAACACCCCCTAAGAAATTACCCTCCTCATTCATGGTTGGAACAACATTGGAAGATGAGGATTCATCAACCAAACTTTTAAGAATAACCAACCAACATACCAATTCACTTATTAACAAATAACATGTTTCCAATATTAAAAAGATAAAAGAAAATGAAGAACCACAACTCTCTCTCCATTATACTCTATTTGCCCTTATTTTTCAAGTGTTAAATAGAGCATAAACAAATCCATATAAACAAAATCAATTTAAAAGTTAATTTTTAGTTGATATATCTTTCTTCATTTAAACACTAGTTAGGCCAATTACATATCACTGTAAAGCTTTTGTTTTGGCTAAAACATATCATTGTAAAGCTCACCAAGCCTAATTTTTAATGCAACATGATCCATTCAAAAAATCTTTTTATTTTTAAAGTTATGTCCAGTAAATTTCAAACTTTAATCTAACAAGAAAATGATCAAGCAAATTTTGAATTAGATGCAATAAATTTAAATTTTTTTGCATCAAAATTGAATTAGTTAAAAAAAATTTAATTTTCTCACATCACATTTGAATTTGTTCAAACAAATTTACAATTTATGCAACAAAGAATTTGATCATTAGGTAAGCTACTTCACATTTTATGCAGCAAGCTCGAATACCATCTTATCAAATTAAATTTGTTTACCTCCGTTTTTCTAAGTAAAAACAAAACAAACTAAAAAAAAAATCCAGCATCATAAATACATATTAGAACAAGTTCTTTGGCCACTATCAGTACCATTTTAGTGGTGATAATGGAGCAGTAGGCCACTACTTATATATATATATATGTGTGTGTGTATTTATATATATCCAATATCATGTGGGATAATATTATGAAACGGCATACGCATTTTACACTAATTAATAACTTGGACTAAAAACTAAGATGCCTAGTAGAGTACCTATATTCGCCCTTAATGTGTAGCAAAGAGTAGTATGATTGAGACCACTATACACACACAGGGAAAAAGACAAAAAAAATGACAAATTAACTTGGGAATGACCAGAACGTCTGTTGAATTTGCAAAATGCCATTTTGGTCACATGAGACCGAGACCAAAATGGCATTATCATGTCAAATGAAAAGACCAAATTGGCCTTCATTTTATTTATTGTTTTTAAAATACCAAAGACCCTACTAGCGGGCCAATCACCAGAACTCCGACGACCGGCCGATAATTGGCCACCGAGCTCCGACAGTCGGAAACAATTTTTTTGAAAATTTTTATATCTTCAGTATGATAGTTAACCACTTTTGTAACGTTATTAACAACTTCAATATAGCAGTTAAGAACAGGTTTTCTAGGAAATTCAACAAGTTCTGACAACCAGAAACAATTTTTTTTGAAAATTTTTACAACTTCAATATAACAATTAACAACTTTTATAATGCTACTAACAACTTTAGTATAGCAGTTAACAACAGGTTTTTTCAGAAAATTCAACAAGTAGCTGTTGGAGCTTCGGCGATCGGAAACAATTTTTCTGAAAATTTTTACAATTTCAGTATAATGGTTAACAACTTTTGTAATGCTATTAATAATTTCAGTATAGCATTTAACAACAGGTTTTTTGAAACAAATTTTTTAAAAATTTTTTACAACTTCAGTATAACGGTTAACAATTTTTGTAATGTTATTAACAACTTCAGTATAGCAGTTAAGAACAAGTTTTTTGAAAAATTCAAAAAGTAGCATTTTTTACAACTTTAGTAATGTCGTTAATAAGTTCTGTAACTCTATTAACAACTTTGGTATAGCATTTAACAACAGCTTTTCTTAAAAATTCAAAAAAATAGCATTTTTATAACTTTAACAACTGCTTTTTTTTTGAAAATTTTTACAATTTCAGTGTAACGGTTAACAACTTTTGTAACTCTATTAATAATTTTGATATAGTAGTTAATAATAGGTTTTTCGGGAAATTCAAAAAGTAACATTTACAACTTCAGTAATGCCATCAATAAACTCAAAAACCTGTTGTTAACTAATACACTGAAGTTGTTAATAGCGTTATAAAAGTTGTTAACTGTTATACTGAAGTTGTAAAAATTTTCAAAAAAATTGTTTCCGACCGCCGGAGCTTGTTGAATTTCCCAGAAAGCCTATTGTTAACTGCTATACTGAAGTTGTTAATAGCATTACAAAAGTTGTTAACCGTTATATTGAATATGTAAAAATTTTCAAAAAAATTGTTTTCGGCAACCGAAGCTCTGGCAACCAATTGTTGAATTTCCTGAAAAACCTGTTGTTAACTGATATACTGAAGTTGTTAATGGTGTTACAAAAGTTGTTAACTGTTATACTGAAGTAGTAAATGTTTTCAACAAAAATTGTTTCTGGTTGCCAGAGCTTGTTGTATTTTCCATAAAATCTGTTGTTAACTACTATATTGAAGTTGTTAATAGCATTACAAAAGTTGTTAACTGTTATACTAAAGTTGTAAAAATTTTCAAAAAAGTTATTTTCGGTCGCCGGAGCTTGTTGAATTTCCTAGAAAACTTGTTTTTAACTGCTATGCTGAAATTGTTAATAGTGTTACAAAAGTGGTTAACCTTTATATTGAAGTTGTAAAAATTTTCAAATAAATTGTTTCCGACCGCCAAAACTTGGGTGACCAATTATTGGCCGGTCTCCGGAGCTTCGGTGACTACCGCTGTCGGAGCTTCGGCGACCGGCCAGCTAGTGGGGGCTTTGGTATTTTAAAAACAATAAATAAAATGAAGGGAAATTTGGTCTTTTCATTTGACATGATAATGTCAATTTGGTCTCATGTGACCAAAATGGCATTTCGCAAATTTAGCAGACATTCTGGTTGTTCCTAAGTTAATTTGTCATTTTTTTGTTTTTTTCTCATATACATATATCTCTGATTTGATGGTGCTTAATAACTCAAAACACACCATCTCGCATTATTAATTACGCAGGAATTAATGTTTTGAAAGAGACATAGCTAGCTTTTATGCTTTTCTTAGAGGTTACAGATCAGATGCCCAGTATTTTATCCAAATTTCAAGTGTAATATGGTCTTTGACATTTTCTCGTGCACGAGTGAAAATCAATTCCCATCAAAATAGGTGGGAACCTATTTTCCCTTATAAGCTGGCCACTGCTGGAAAACAAGTTCTAGGAAAGTTTGCTTGCAAAACATGCACCACTAATGGAAAATCACAATTTTCCATTTTCCTCACTAAATTTTCAGTGTACTAAATACGCTCTAAATATGATTAATTCTTTTGGCTATTTTTACCAACTGATTAACTTTTCAAAATTTGGTTCTTTTTCTTTTCTTTTTTCAAACCAGAAAATTTTGATTACATTACTTTAAGGGAAAATTTCAACTAAGGATCACAGTTGGCAATTAATTTCAAACAGCCCCAAAAAATTCTAAAATTTCTCTAAAGAATCGAGGGGGCAAACTGAAATTAATCGCAAAATCCATTTGACAGAAAAGCCTTGTTAATTATGGCCTGAAATTTGGAATTAAGAGGGCCGAAAAATATGAAAACACTTGATCCCACTTTTCACTCTCATATATTGATCACATTCCCTCTTCCCCCTCACAACTGTTGCATCTCTCCCTCTCTGAAAATTGTCAAACTACTTCAACCACCAAACGAGATTGTCATCGTCATCGACGCCATCACCGTGGTTCTAGTGTAGCCATTACCATAGATAAAGGAGGAAACTTGGAAGGCCACAGCTTTGGTGCACGATAGTCGGTACAACAAAAAGAAGAAGAAGGAGAAGCAGATATCAATTGGAAGACAATTGAGAAAGGAGGAAGGAAAAGTAGAAGAGACTTTAGCCAAATAGAAGAGTGACGTTTGGTAAAGGTAAGCCTCCTTATGTATCTTGAATGTTGTATTTGTTTGATTGGGTTTATTTGTAAGTGAGACAAGAGAATGAAGCTCTATTTATGCGACTGAATCTTCCATTATTCTGTTAGTATGTTGAGAAAAAATCATTGATTGTTTGGGTCTATTTTTGTGATAGGTGCTCTGTTTTTTGCCTTTGACAATTGTGGATTGTTCATTTATGTGTATCTCAATTTTTGTGATGAGTGGTGTGTGAACAAAATCGTGAGTAGGAACATTACATTTGGGATAAGGTTTGGACTTGATAAAAGAATTTAATGTTTGTCATTGTTTGTGGTTTAGTGGCCTAACAATTGAAGTTAGGCAATTTGGCAGAATAAGTAGTGCACTTACAAGTTGATTGTAGTAATTTGATATTCAGTGGCGTAATAACTGAAGTTAGGCAATTTGTGAGAAGTAGTGCATTAAGAAGTTCATCACGACAACTTCATTTTTAGTGTCCTGACAATTGATTCTAGGCAATTTACAAGACGAATTAGTGCACTTACAACTTTATTGCAATAATGTCATGTCTCATCCTGTAACAAGTGAAGTAAGTTAATTTTCAATAATAGTTAATGTATTTACAAGTGTGGAGTTTGTTTAACAAATGGAGTTGCATACAATGGATTTTAATGTATTGTTTAGCGTACTTCTTAATGAAACAATAATTATTGTGTGAAGGCTTACAAAAGAAGACAAAGAATGATCCAGAATTTACTGGGTGGAAGGTATTTAAGAATGAATTTTGGGAAAAGAATATAGAGGACATACATGGGATGAAAGTTGTATCAGATGTTGCATCAAAAGTTTGAAAGAAAATGACAGATGTTGAGAAGAAGCCACATAGAATAAAGGAGGAACAGTCATCACAAGGAAAGAAGAAGAAATATGTGACATCATTTTTGACCTAGTGCTCTCCATCTAAATTTAAGCAAGTAGCTGGTTTTGTTAAGGGGAAAACAAATTTAAAGAATACGGTAGAAAATTTGGGGTTTAGGAAGCTATTAAATATCACGCTAAAAAAGATTCCAAGAGATTTATGTGTGGAGGTTATACATGCATACCATCCCCCCATAAAAGAACTGACAATAAGGGGGAAGACATTGACAGTAAAACCAGAAGACGCGAAAGGGCTAACAGGCTTATAGGATAAAGGTTTAACAATAAAGTTAGATGGCTTCAAGGATGAAGTGAAGGAGCTGAAAAGAAACCATACACCATTGACATATGTTGAAGTTGGGGAAAAGCTAATGAGTAAGGAAGATGAGGAATGTTTGAGTTCTATTTTGTTCTCTTTTACATTGGGAACTTTCCTTTATCCTACTGGGAGTGCAAGTGTAAGTGAGAAAGTGTTAAAAATAATGGCTTGCACTGAGAATAAGTGGGTAGAATTTGATTGGGCAACATTTGTGCTTGATGAAGTGAGTAATGGAATACAATAGCACAACATGGGAAGTAAAGAAGGAAAGCCTGACAGCTCAAAAGTCATTAGAGGCTGCATCTATTTGTTACTAGTACTTATATACTTGTCTACATAATTAAAGGGAAGATTTCACCAATTAAGCTGTTCTCGTATTGCTTAGTTTGATTAATAACTTGTTATGTTTTTTTGTAACACCTTAAGTTTATACCAAATAACTTGTCTTGCGGAAGCATTTGGAATCACTTTTGAAGACTACAAGTTATGAAAAATCACGTTTGAAACTTTATATGACCCTTAAGTATGAGAAAAGGCTTAAAAATTTGAAACTTTTTCATTTTTCCAGTTCAGGTCATGACTTAGTGCTTCCAGGTCATGAATTAAAGTCACAAAGGGATTTCTGCCTCTAGGTTGTGACCTCAACTTCTCAGGTTGTGACCTCAAGTCACCGAATGCTTCTGCGCACTATTCACATTTCACTGAAATCTTTGCCAACTTTAAAAATTCATAACTAATTGTAGAAAAATCAAAATTGAGTGATTCCAAGTTCTATGGAAATCTATTTGGATAAAATTTTGAGGAAAAATACTTTCTAGACTGGTTGCCTTGAAATCTGAGCCCAGTTTTCTTTAAAAAAGTTACTGTTCATTTGGTCATTTTCAGATTTTTACTTTATTTTTGCCTAACTTTAAAAAGGCATAACTTTCTGCTTGATTATCAGAATTAGACAAACTATCGCTCATTTTAAAGAGAAAAATCCGATCTCTTTGCCTGCCAAATTTCATAACCTAACTCACTCGTTTACTCAAATGATCATTGGTCAAACTTTAATCCCTTTTAGTTGACTTTTTACCCCCTAGAAGGGTAACTTAACTTAATTGACCATTTACCATCATAACATACTTTCATTAGCTATATTAGCTATTTCTAATCATGCTTGTATACTTCTAACCTTAGTCATACTATTGGAAACTTAAAGCATGCTTAATATTACATTTTTCCAAAATAGAAAGGTTCAAAGCCATATAAAGTCACTATGGCTTACTACCTCTTCAAGTAAGAGCCAACTCCTTTCCTTTGCCCTTGGTTGTTGAAGGCCCTAGGGTTTGTTTAAATATTGGAGTAAGATTCTTGGAGAATCTTAGTAGAAATTGCATACATTATCAAGGTCACACAATACATTGTAAATCAAGCTATATGTATGCATACTTTAACTTTATGTTCATGCTATGGCAATGACATATCATCATAAACATTCATGGCACTCAACATAGCATAAGCCAAGGCATAATTTACATGGAGGCAACATCATATAACATAACATTCTCATCCACCTCATAGCATAACAGGTTAGCAAAACACATAGCCATAATCATACAAAGTAAGGTGACACTCTGATATAATGAATTGCAAAGCTACCTTGAATGCTTTCGTTCCTTTTGAACTCTTTCCTCTTGACTAGATCTTTGCCCCTTGGTTGTGTATAGCCTATTAGGTAACCAATGACACAACATTAAGTATTATTACAACTTCATAACTTAACATAACCCCTTAAACTCCTTTTTCTTGATTTTTAGGGTTTATTTTTCTAGCTTTGATTCTTGAACTTTGTTGGGCCTTTCCTACATAATTTTTCATGTAGAATCCATTTATCATATTAGTTTTATGAAAATCCAATCCCTTCCCATTGAACTTGAAATGGCCGAACCATATATATAATTATAGGGAAAAGGATTTTCAACCAAACTAACATGTAATTACTTAATCCTTAACCTTTAACCATGCTGAATCTTAACCATACATAACCTAAACCCTTCCTATCCATTTTGAGGAAATTTGGGCAGCACTTTCCTTTAGAAAAATGACTTTCCATCATCATTAAAATAGTCTAAAACCAACATATCATCATTATAACTTGAAATAGAAGAGTTGTAGAAGCTTACCTTGCTTCCAAATGACTTTCTCTCACTATAACTCTTCTCTTTCTCTCTCTACATGAAAATTTGCAAGAGGTTTTCTACTTGAAAGGCTTCACAGAAAATGAACATGTGGGAGGGGGTATTTATAGGCTTTAAATTTCACTAATTCCACATATGCCCTTCTTGCATAAGACTTAATCTTAGCCCTCCAATTTTTACCTCTTTCCACATGTACAAATCTTAGGCTATGTGGGTTAATATGTTGACACTTGGATTGTGAGTCACTAGGGCTTATGTCATCTCTTCTTATCCATTAAGATTAATTAGGCTTTAATCAAGGTTAACTCTCTTAATTCCTTGATGAACTTGGCTAATTACCCTTCTAGAAACTTTTGACTTTTCAAAGATAGATGGTTAAAGCCTAACCATCCAATGAACTATGTTTGCCACGTGTCACGATCCTACGAAAGATGGCTTAACCTTGATTATCTTACTTATCCCTAATTAGATTTTAATCCAACTTGATTTATTATTTTCTTTTTATTTTTATTTTTATTTTCTTTTTCCCTTTCTTGGCCAATTTGGACGTGACATGTGTCCTTGTCAATCTGTAGGAAATTTTATCACCCTTGTTGTCCTAACAGTCCACTGAGTCTTAATATAGTATTGGTTTATTTTATCTGATAGCCAAAAAATTCTAGTATCTCAAAATTCTTATATCAGCTCACTGTTAATTATATCTCAGTAAAGGGAACTTTCTTGATTAATTTTATAATTTTTCTCCCTCTATAACTCCTTAAATTGCCGTTTCTGTAAAAACAGACAATCTACCCATATTAATTTAGCTCTAAATTCAATTAAAGCTAACCTCCTCATCATTTAGGGTTGGAAATAATTTTATAAATTTCCATAATTCCTAAATGAATTTCTTTTAAATTTTCATAATTTTCTGAGATCTCTAGATATTTTAAATAATTAATATTGGCTAATTTTCCTTAATTTAGCCAAAATATTAATAATTAAAATAATTTTTTAATAAATTATTTTCAACCTGTATTTACTTTCTAGACCTCAAATACTGTTCCATGTCATTAATTCTATTTTCCATGATTTACTGGAAATTTTTAGGATTTCTGGACACTAATTACAATAATATCCTTTATAGACCAATCATTTTAAAAATGATAATTTTGGTCCTTTTTCAGTTCTCACTTCAATTGTTGTGCTGTTTCTTTTCTTTAATCTCACCTGGCCTTGGTGAACCCTAAATCTTTCATTAGTCATGCTAAAGATATCAGGATATGACATATTTTCCTATTGATAGGTTAGAAATTTTGGGATGTTACATTTTTCTTTTTCAGTTTTACTTCTTGCAAAGCTTCCCATTAGGGGAAGTTGTACCCAAATCACTTCATATAATTAAGTATTGGGATGATAAGGCTGTGAAGAAGAGGATTCAAGTAGAAAGGGAAAGTCGATGTGGCATCTTGCACAGGCGCACTACTGCTGAAGTAAAGTCATCAACACAGCCGGAGGGACATGTATACAAGACTAGGCAGGTAGTACTAGTATAGTAGTCTCATTCATTGACAGTTAATGTATGTTTTCTGACATACATTTAAATATGTAGGATATTCAGGAATTTTGGCTGAAATTTAACAATAAGTTAAATAGTGAGAAGGAAAAGCTTCAAGGTTTTTGTTTTCGAAGAGTTGATAAAGTTAGAAAGCAAAAGACCTAGTAATGGGGGAGATGAAGGAATGCATGCTGTAGAGGTAGGAGAAGCTAAAAATAAAGATGAAGAAAAAGAAGAAGAAGAAGAAGATGCAGATGAAGAAAAAGGAAAAAAAAGATAATGAAAATTAAGATGAAAAAAAAATGAAGAAGAAGATGAGGAGGAAGGAAAAGATGAAGAATAAGATGATGATGAGGAAAAAGACGAAGAAAAATAGCCAAAAAAAGATGAAGATGAAAATGAAGGAAAACAAAATGATGGTGAACCTCAGAATGAAAAAGAATTTGATAAAGGCAAGAGGAAATGAAAAGCAGTGCAACGACCCATAAGGAGGTCAAAAAGACATATTATATTGACAGTAAAGTCACCATATGAAGCTACGTACGTGACATAGGTCAAAGTCAATGACAAGGAAGCATTTTATAAAATTTGTACTAATTGGTGTCCATGAGACAAGGGTGGAGAGTAAGTACAAAGAGTGGTTCGAGTTGTGATAGCATGGGAATAATAGCACCACACTAATTTAACTTTCATATTTGTTATGCAGGGTTTTGGTGGAGATGTTTGGCCATTTTGCAACACAAGAAGACCAGCAGGTCCTTAGTCCAAGGCAGTGGATAAGCAACCGAGTATGTGCAATGTTGCATTAATGTGTATATTATATCATTGATTGCCCATGCTATGAATGGTGAACATAAGGAAAAAGCTTCTATGGTTAAAAGGCAAATATTTGATGCTAATTTCATGGTTAGTGCTATCTTGTTTTTTTGTTTTGTTAATACGTTCATATGTGTTTCTGAGAATGCATTGAAATACATTATCCTGTGATAAGTATAATTAGAAAATACACAATAACAGTTAGAGTATTTACAATGAAAGTTCGGCTATTAACAAGTCAATGTTGTCCATATGTGTTTCTGAGAATGCATTGAAATACATTGTCCTGTGACAAGTTCAATTAGGAAATACACAATAATAGTTAGAGTATTTACAATAAAAGTTTGGATATTAACAAGTTGATGTTTCTCTATATGTGTTGGTTGTCATAGACAAGAATGGTGTCACATCCTGAATTTTGGGCCTAGAAGTACCAATTTTAACTTGAAATGGGCAGGCTACCAGATTTTTTTTGGCAGAGGTCCCAGAGATTCCTTGGAAGGACAGCAGGATTCCCAGGGACTAAATCGCAAAGGGAAAGTTTTCTGGGACAAAGAAAAAATGAAGTTAGAGACTCAAAAGAAGTCTCAAGGTCTAGGAATAAGAAATAGAAATGAAAGTAGACCAATAGTTATATTAGAGGCCCCAGTGAGATGAATTATGAGGCTAAGTTGACCCAGGGGCAAAATCATAATTTTGCAAAGTTTTGGGCCATTAAGGACAAAAATAGAAATTTTGCCCAAAATTCCCAAAAATTCCCCAAAAATAGAAAGAGGACAAATAAGAGGTTTTGAGGCCCATATGATGTTTTAGGAGTGAAAATGGCCCAAAATAAATTATGGTGAAATTTTCCCCGAAATAATTATTTTTGGGAAAAATAATGAAAATTGAGAAAATATAATTATTTTAATCATGTAAGGGCCTCAATAATTCAATAAAAAATGTGGATAAATTCCTTGAGAATATATATGAATTTCTAAAATTGTTTCCAAGTATTAGAAATGAAGAAAATAATTTATGGGGAATTTACTTCTGAAATTCTATCGGTAAACGCCTAATTTCAGAGAAAATGTGAAATAAATAGTTAGAGGTTATGAAAAATCTCCAAACTTTACAGATCTTAATTTTAGATTAAATTTAGATTTTTCATGAAAAGAAATAAATTTTGAGAGGCCTCGGGCTATTTTTCCTGATAGAGGTCTAAAGGAGTAAATCGGGTAAATGATTGTGGTTGGGATTGAACCCAATTAATTCCATTACTTCCCAACTAAATTTGGAAATTTAGTTAGCCCATTTTAGTCAGAAAAACCGTGCTCCCTAAGGTCAGATCACATACATTGGTGGAACAATTTTGGCCACAAAACCATGAAAATATCTTAAATGGCTTATGAGAGAAACTTGAAATGCGTGGCCTTTTTTCCTTGCCATTTTGACCGAAACTCTTGAGCTATTATGGGCAGGAAAATGCTGATTAAGAGGAGAGAGAGAAGGCAGCACATGTGGCGAATTTATTGGAGAAGAAACGAAGATCAATGGCTAGGATTAACTTGGAATCAAAGACTAGGATTTGTCCAAATCCTTTATAAATATCCATACCCCTTATGCTTGCAATGTTTTGGCCATTCATGGGGGAAAGGGAGAGAAAACCAAACAGCAAGGGAGGAGAAGGAGAAGGGAAAAAGGAAAGGATCCCATGCCAATCCATGTCTCAAATCAAGGTATGTTTATGGATTTTGATCTAGTTTCCACTTCCCTTCCTCTTTGTAAGCTTGGTGGTTGGTTTGATTAGATTTTTGGATGGTTAAACCCTAAGCCAATGTGCTTCACAAAATTGATAAGTTAGGAAAAGATGAAATAGATGTTAGAAACATGTTTAAAGGCTTGGAAACAACAAGAATCAAGTGGTTCTGTGTTGATTTTGCAAGAAATCCAACTTTCCCTTAATTTGTAATTTTGTTTAGCGTTGACTGTTCTAAATGGTAGGATTGGATTTTGATTGTTTTGAGCTTGAAAATGGATTCTACATGCAAAATCATATGAGAATTGCATATGGAAATAATTTTAGGAAGATTGGAATTAAAACTCAAAAGTTAAGTTTAAAGTATGTCCAAGAAAGAACCAAGTAAGGGTAGGTTGATGTCTTGGTTCTAATGAATGTTTTGTGTAATGTATTGATTGGTTTAGGACCTTGAGACATCCAAGAGGATGTTTGGGGACACTAATCGAAGCTTCATGCGCTTGAAAGATTAAGGGAGCTAAAGGAAAAGCATGAGGAAAGCCAAGTTACAAGGTAGTGAACTTATCTATAATGTGTGCTTGATATATATGCTTGCATGATGTGGTTGTGCGGCAAGATGTGACTAAGCTATGATGAAATGTTTGCAAAGTTATGTTTGAAAGTTTATGTTATGTTTTGCGTTGGCAATATCTTATGAAAGCATGAAATGTTTTGGCTTACTTTCCATGGCATTCATGTGTTAATGTTACAACATGTCATGCATGTGCATTATGTCTACATGATTATGAGTAGTGTTTGCTACTGAGATTCTCTTGAATCTCACCCTCCCTTAACAACCCGTAATAGGTATAAAGACCATGAAGAAGAATTCAAGAAGTAAGGAGGCAAAATTGATGGAAGGAAGGAAGAGTTACCATGTTATCATAACATGTCATGTCATATAACCCATAATGTTAAATGATGTTCCATTATGCTATGTACCCTGTATGATATTTATAAATGCTTATGGCATGTAATATGAAGTGAGAAGATGAATGGTAATGTTATGTGCAAAAATAGCATGGCAAATCATAAGGAAAGAATTTATTGGAAAATGTTGAGTTAAGGGAATAGAAGGTCCCTAAATGAGCCACGAATTAGCAACAAAGTGGAAGTTAAGCAAATGATTGATTCTGCTCATGGAATTTGGCATGGTTAAATGACACATCATAAGCTTGAAAACAAGTAGTAGATCAGTTAAAATGGATGTATGTACTAAGAGTTATGCTTGATCAAAATTAGGGCAGAGAAACTGGAAAGTACAGTTTTGACTAAATGAATAGTAAACTTCTATAAATAAACTGTATGAATTGGCAAGGTTTAGGACCAAAATGATATTTTTTTCCTATAGAGAATTGAAAGATCTTCAAATGAAATTTTGAATCACCTCAATACGATTTTTCTACATTTAGTTATGATTTTTCAAAGTTAGACTAAAAATCTGAAATTTAATCCATGAACAGTAACCCGAGAACCTAGTGCAATTTTCAATCTACGGGCTTGCTTTGTGAATTGTTTGAACCATAACACTTCCAAATGTGTACTCTGAGGGGTTAAAGGAAGGATGTTTCAAATGGTGCAAGAATAGAGATCATGGGAGGTAGACAAACACCTAAAAGAAGTACTCCCAGAATACCTAGGCTACAATTTAGGAGAATGTGAATATCTTTTTGCACCGATCATATTTGCAATGCACTAGTTTTGCTTTATGTTTGAACCAAGAATGCTGAGGTTTTATGTGTTAGACTCTTTGCATAGTGGTGAGGATGTAACCAACAAAAAGAAAAAGCAAAAGAAGAGCAAAACTGATCCAGTTGACATAGGCCAGCAGATGATGGCTCAATTTTGTGTTGGTTCAATCATCCTTATTGATATTTTGTCACCAATGATTAAAACTATTGTTTGATAGTTATTTTTTGTTGTTTAGAGGGCACACTTCATTAGCATACTAAGGAAAGTTAAGCCTAATTTAGAGTCATTGAGCAAGCCAGACGTGAACAATGACATCTTGTATCCCACTGTTCATGTCCAAGAGAACACATGAGTTTTCATTGAGGTTTTTGTGCTACATTTCCCTTATTATCACAACCTAATAGTGTGGTACATCAATTTTCTAGTGAAGATTATGAGATTCATGTCATCACATATCTGAGAAAGTGGCCATACATACAAGAGAAAGATGAAATTGAATATACTATTCCTTATTATATAGAAGTATGAGTTGATTATGTGTTTATCTATGAATGGAATTAAATATTCTATTTCATATTTTGATGGTTGTTAATGTTGTGTAATAGGAAGAACTCAGTTCCCTAAGATTAGACTTACTGTGGTGGTTCATTACTCATGCAAGAAATACAAGGTTGGCAGCTGTTGTGCAACTACTTGCAGATATATAGAAACAATCGAGAGGAAAGTGAATAGAGATCTGTCTGCTTAAGATGTCTTTTGTACTAATATAGGATGTATCAAATTTTGTGCATAAGGATTATCTATAATTTCAATTTTAGTATCATGAATTATATATTAAGAGTTTATTACATGTCTAGTAATGACAATATATTTCCCCCCACAAATTTCATACTTTGAGTGCAAATGTTGACTATTGGAATTAGGGAATTTGCAACAATAATAGCTCAGTTTACAATAGGGACTCGTGTTTTCGCAAGTAGTATTTTTCAAATATATGCCAACCATCACACTAGAGTCTCTCAAGTGTGTTTCCAACTTGGTTTAGGCAATTTATAACAAGCATTAAAGAATTTACAAAAGGAACTCATTTATTCACAAGTGGTATTTTTGAAATATATGCCAACCATCATGTTAGTCTCTCAAGTGCATTCACAACTAGGCTTCGGCAATTTGCAACAAGCATTAGGGAATTTACAATAGGAACTTGTGTATTCACAAGTGAAATTATTCACATATAACTATTAACCATTCCGTTAGTCTAAGTGTGTTCACAAATGGGTTTAGACAATTTGCACTAGGCATTAGGAAATTTGCAACAGGAACTCGTGCATTCACAAGTAAAATTTTCCACATATAACTGTTAACCATCTTGTTAGAATGTGTTCACAGCTGGGTTTAGACAATTTACAACAGGCATTAGGGAATTTACAACAAGACTCATGTATTTGCAAGTGGGATTTTTCACATATAACTTAACCATCACGTTAGTCTAAGTGTGTTCACAAGTGGGTTTATACAATTTACAATAATCATTAGGGAATTTACAACAGGAACTCGTGTATTCATAAGTTGAATTATTGAATTGGCAACATGAGTTAGGGAATTTGCTAAAATGATATGTGCATTACAACAGAAATTAGGAAATTTACAAAAACAATACATTAATTAATAATATAAATATGTCCATTCACAAGTGGACAAAGTCTTTCATTCATTTATAGTGTTGCCAGCCAATTTTAGTACAATACTTGGGATAGCTTATTGTTAAGTAGAGCTGATAATATGGGTTGAGCCTGTCAAAAAGTAGTGGGTTGGGTTGATGAAAATTAGGCTCATTTTAAAACGGATCTTTTGAAACTGTAACCGCTAAGACCCAACTCGCGACAAGTTAACACACAGGGTTGGCGGGCCAGCCTACTTTATTTTATTTTAAATTTTTTTGCTCCCTTCAAATATAATTATATTTACTCCTTTGGTCATTTATCTCATTCTCATTATTTAAAATTACCATAATATAATATATCTTTCACTTTGTATTATGAAATTTATTTGTGACAAAGTTAGTTGAGCAAAAAGAAGGTGGTTCTACTTATCAAGCTCAACCGAATAATTTCACATTTTTATATCATTCTTCAAACTATATCAATATTGAATGGTGGCTCATGGTTGAGCATTTGATAGTGATTTGTAGCATTGTATTTGTGTTATTGTTGATTTAGATTTATTAGGTTTTAATTTAGGATGTATATTTAATCATTTAGGATAATATATCATGTATGCTTAATATTTTGGAATGTTTGGAACTTTAAATTTCATATTTTATTTATCATAATTTCTATTTGTATATTTTATTTTAGGTGTTTAAGAATTGGAATGGATTTTATTAAAAGAAAACAAAAAGCACAACAAAATAAAAAAAAAAAGTGGCAGGTTGGTGGCCCTAACCTACCAATTGGGTTGATAAGTCTTTCTCATGTGACCACTTTTACCACATATTGAGGAATGATACACTTTCTTGTCCTGAAATTGTGATTCAATCCTCCTAACTCTAGGCCTTCCAGGATGAGAAGTAGTTAATGGTGGTTGTAGAAAGATAGTTGACGAGTATTCTTTATATCAAAGAGACTCTGGCTTAGGAATATCCTGTGTCTCAACTTGGATCGTAAGTGTACCATAAATTTTTTCTTGAGTTGAGAATAAAAACCAATCATCCATATATGTATATATATTACCATATAACTTGATTGCAGCACATGCATATGGGCACAACAGTCCTAACATCTGTCAACCTTTGCAAGTGCACTCATGTAATATAAGATATACCCGCACATCTATGTTCCCCCATTTAACCCTGAATATGCTTATTTCATAATCTTGTACATCCATTCTTTATGATCTATCCATATGATCCATCAATTTTTTATCTATATTAGGTCCCATACCATTGGTCTAATTCCTTATTACCACTTTATTGTTATATATCTTATTTGCTAAATTTTCCCTATGCTCACGTATCAAGACATCAATGTTGTGCTTCCTTTCATGAACTGGCCAAACATTAAAGGATTTAGCTAGGTTTGTAGCAGTATTGTTCTACCTCTTATAAGGAAATTTGCTTTGTGCAATGTCTCCATTCCTTTTATAGCCATTGTCCCAATTCTAGACAAAATCATATTAGCGTCTCCATACTATGATCAAAATCTCTATCAAGTCTTGCATATGCAATTAAATCATGTAATTTCAGAGTAGCTTCCTTTGTTTGTCTATTGGTCTTCCTCTTTTTCTTGGTTATTTTAAGAACTTAACACTATAATTCTTTCATATGATGATAACAAAAAGCATGCCGATCTCCTCTAAACGCAGCTTGCACTGCACCTTTTATTAAGTTATGCCTATCTGATACTATTATTAATTCCAATAATCCAATAATATCCTTTATGTTACCAAAAAACATGCTTACTCTTTGAAAGTCTCACCCCACAATTGCATATGCAAGTAGAAATAACTCGTTATCTGATGATACAACCCTAAAAACAAGCATCATATGCTTATGCTCCCATAAGGCCCCTTTATATAGAGCACTCAAGTGCTATCCATCCACATATAATATGGGTCTAATACCTTCCAAAAACCCTTTTATACAGCAGCCATACGTGATAAATACACCTGGAAATCTATTATCTAATGATGCAACCCACTTTGCTATAGTTTCTGGATCAATTTATTTTAGCCTTTCACATATCCAAGGGATTAACATATAAGAATCCTCTAGATGACCATGAATTTGTGCCAATACTTTTTCTTTCACCCTATATGCTTGTTGGTAGTTGAGGCTTAACCCAAATTTCTTATTTAGGAAGTTAAAATTAACAAGATATGACAATCACGGTAGTAAACTCAGGAAAACAATGGGCAATATCTGACCAAAATTCCCACGTGGCTTCTTCAGGAAGGCCATCATGCCAATGGATCAAGACTTGGGTTACAATGTTGCTATGCTTAGGTATCACCCTTCGGTCCAATATAACAAATGGAATATGAGGCTTGTGACCATCAAGCAAATTAGCTGGCAATTGAAGTACAAATACATAGGATTAAGGCACGGTTTTAACAAAGACACGTGAAATGTTGGATGAACTTTGAAAGAGGGTGGTAGAGCTAAAGTATAGGCTGTAACATCTCAAATTTTAGGTCTAGCAATGCATAAAATAACCTGAAATGATTAAGTTACTAGACCCCTTTTAGCAGAAGTCTCAGAAATTCTTTAAAAGGATAGAAGGATTCTCAGGGACCAAATTCCAAAGAGAAAGTCTTTTAGGAACAAGGGACAAGAAAGTGAGAGGCTGTAGTGAAGACTCAGAGCCGAATAAGAGGAATGAGGATGAATATGGGACAAATGTTATTCTAAAAACCTTAAAGGAATAATTCTTTAGGCTAAACCCTAGCAAGATTTGTGGGCCAAAAAGGGTAATAATGGAAAGTATGCTTGAAAATTAAAATGTAAGATTTTAATGTACGGGCTTAATTCATGACTCACTTGAATTGTAATGCTTCTAAATGCGAACTAAATAGAGTGAAATAATGGATGTTTCATAGGCCGCATCATTGAATCTAGCTATAATTAGGAAGGGATCATAATAACAAGGAGCTAATTTCGTTGTAGTATGAGGAGCAACAGAGTGCTAGTGATGAGGCTGAAGCTTCAAAGAAACCCAATCCCCTTCAGAAAATTGGCTTTTAGATCTATGCTTATCAGAATATTATTTCATCTTGTTCATAGCCATAACCAAGTTGCTTTTTAATTTAGCTAGCAACTAGTCTCGTGCCAAAAATGAATAATCAATAGTTGTATTCAAGATTCATAAGGCAAATAAGGTAACTGCATTAGAGGGGGTTGCCTATACATAACCTTGAATAGAGATACCTTAGTAGATGTGTAATAGGTTGTGTTATACCACTATTCCATGAGTAAAAGCTAATTAACACAATCCTTTATTTGTTGCCAAGAAAAACATCAAAGATAATGCTCCAAGTAACAATTTAGAACCTCACTCTAGCTATCACTTTGGGGATGATACACAGCCAGTATCCTCTATTCAATACCCAACTGTGAGAGAAACTCATGCTAAAAGCAACTCGTGAACAGGGGGTCTCTAACAGTAATGATATTCATGGGAGCACTATAAAGATGATAAATATTATCAATAAAAAGCTTTGTTAAATCTGATGCAGTAAAAAGATAAGCTAATAGAATAAAGTGAGCATATTTACTTAGCCTATCAACTACAACATAGATAGTGTCCTTATCCTTGGGTAATTTCTCTATAAAATCCATGGCAATACTTTGCCACACCTTTTTGAAATAGCTACTGGCTGAAGGAGGCCTGGATAAGCCATATTCGCATATTTACATCTCGTGCAAGTATCATATCACTTAGTAAAATTCTTAATGTCAAAAAGCATTCCTTCCAATAAAACAATGCTTTAATTTGCTGATGAGTAGCTTTAAAACCTGAGTATCTACCTTGTGGTCTTGAATGCGAGCATTTAATAATCAATTGCTGAAGCTCTTTTTGTTTTGCACTAATAACCATTTTATTCTTTTGAAATAAGATCCTATTCCTCCAGGCATACTTGGGATACGAAGATGGATCTTTTTGAAGATTTGCAATTAGCTGTTAAATGTCTCTATTAGTAGTCCATTTTTCATAAATACGATCCTACAATTTAGTAGAAACTAATAAAACTGATATGTGTAAATAACCCCCTGTATGTCATACGAGATAAAGAATCTGCTGCCCCATTGTCCTTCCCCTTCTAATATTTAATTTCATATTGAAGACCCATCAATTTAGTGATCCAAACATACTGGGAAGGGATTGACAAATGCTAGTCTAACAAAAACTTTAGACTCCTCTGATCTGTCAAAATAGTTAAAGGTTGAATACATAAATATTGATGCCACTTAGAGACGTCATGTATTATAGCTAGGAGCTCTTTACCATACACTGATAGTGATTGATTTTTAGGTGATAATACCTTGATCATATTTGTAATGGGATGCCCTTCTTGAATAAGAATTGCCTAAATACCCACACTAGATGCATCTGTTTCCACAATAAAATGTTTTCATAGATTAGGAAGAGCCAAAACAGGAGCATTAGTCAAAACTTCCTTAAGCTTACAAAAAGTACCTTCTACTGCTTGGTTCCACTAAAAAGCATCACATTTTAAGAAGTCAGCAAATACTCAAGCCATGCTCCTGTATGATTGTATAAATCGATGGTAGTAACCTGAGAGCTCTAAGAAGCTTGTACATCCTTTACTGTTCTAGGTATTGGCCATTCTTGAATAGCTTTCAATTTAGAAGCATTCACTACTACCTTTTCTTCAAATATGACAAGACCTATATATTCTATGCTACGCGTAACAAATGCAAACTTGGATTGTTTTACCAGAAATTTATGCTTCTATAAAATGTCAACCACAGTTTTAAGATGTTGAACATGTGTTGATAGATTTGCACTATATACCAAGATATTGTGGAAAAACACAAGAACAAACTTTCGAAGCAACCCCTTAAAAATGCTATTCATAATAGATTGAAAAGTAAATGGGGCATTTATCGAGCCAAATAGCATAACGAGATACTCATAATGGCCAGCATGTGTCTGAAATGCCATTTTTTGTATATCTTTTTCAGCCATTCAAATTTGGTGGCTATTGGACCTTAAATCTAGTTTAGAAAAGGCATCTGCCTCTCCCAATTATTCAAGTAGATCTTCAATCAATGGTATAGGGGAACTATCCTAAAGAGTAACTTTATTTAATACCCGATAGTTAATGCACATTCTCCAACCTTTGTCCTTCTTTTTCACCAAGATTACTAGTGACGCAAAGGGTCATGTAATGTGCTAAATAATTCCTTCGTCCAACATTTTCTTAATCATTTTTTCTATAACATCTTTTTAAAAAGTAGGATACATATAAAGACAAAGCTTAATAGGGTCAGTACCTTCTTTTAAAATAATTCAATGGTCATGAGTACCTCAGGATGGTCGTAAAAAGCTAGTCATAATGCTCAAGTAACTCCTGCATGGGCTCGGGCACAAGGCTATTTTTAGGGATATTAACCAGTGAGCAATCACTTTTTTTTTGTAATAAAATTTAATTACAAACCCTAGTATTTAGGTTGCTTATGTAAAATCTCCATCATTTTCATATCTGTTATCACCCTATTCTTACCTATGTTATGAATATGGAACTTGCCAGAGCTCCTTATCCATTCAAAGGTCATTTTTAGGTTCTTATAGTCTAACTGGATGGTTCCTAACTCTCAAAGCCAATGCATGCCAGAACCATGTGACATGCTGCTAAATACAGTGGAAAAAATTAGCTACAAAATCAGTGCCATTAGAAGTCCATGACATCCCTACACATCATTCATTACCCCATAGTTTATTTCCACAAACAACTAAAATTATCAAGAGAGGTATTAATTCTAATGACAAATTAAGATCTCTAGCAATTGCAGAGTTAAGGAAGTTGTGGGTGCTTCTTATATCAATCAAAATGTGCATATACCTCTTACCAGTCTTACCTAAGATACATAGGGTGTCACAATCTACAACGCCATACATAGCATTAAGTGAAATTACTGGGCCATTTTCTGTTGGAAATTGTGCCCTAGGGGCCAATCATTATGTTTTGAACATTGTTAATTTATGAGTTTATTAATTACGTTATCATATTATTTGCATGTTTACTGTGATAACTATCCTTGGATAACTCATGGTTTATCCTAAATGTCCCTGGTCGGTCATCTATGTGGGAGCAAAGATGAAATAAGACCAGTATGACTTTAAAGATATATGGAGATATAAATTAAAGTCATAGGCACATGTAAGAGTACAAGGTGTTGGACTGACCCGCTATGAGAGAGCTGCATGGGTTAAGTCATAAGCTTCTCTCATATACAAACCATATCACTGTGCCCTTTGACCTGAGATCATCATGGATTCATACATGAGAAACGCTTAGCTTTGACCTAGTCAAAAGTCACTTTTGACCAAGTGATCATAAAGACTATGTTCAGGCTTAGTGGTTTTTCATGCGTAGGAATGTGAATGGTCAAGATGGAATTTGTCCCTCACATTCGTAGAGAGACATTACTGGGCCCCTCGATGAGTGAGTCTGAGAAATGTATGGCCATACTATAATGGAAAGGTAGTTCCATTTCTATACTCAGACTACTCAGGGATCGAGAAAGTAACGGTCATGGACAGGAGGATGACGTTCTCCATGCCTCATCCTTGACCAAAATGTCGTGAGACAAAAGGGACGTGATATGGTTGTATGAAAGGTTGCATCGTTCAATGATCCTCATATGATTTGGGTAGTCGTGATGTCTTGCTAGAGACCGCTTACGACTTGTGGGTCATCATAGTTAATGGCCCACTGCCAACTTCATATGGGCCTACAGGGTCGCACACAAAATAGCCCGACACGAGTTATGATGTCCAGATTCATTGAATCTAAGATATGTCCAGATTCAATGAATAATATAGGGTGGACGTGTGTATATATATATATATATATAAATTCGTATATATATATATAAATATAAAAGATATTAATTGTTAGATTTAATTTATAAGGATAAATTAAATATATACAAATTAATTCCGTCATCTCTTTGTTAAATAAATAGGAGAATTAAATCTGTGAGACGGATTTAATTTAAACCATATTTATTTAATTGTTCTCTTATCTGATTAGGCAATATTTTGATATTGTATTAATTTCGGAATTAATTTAGAGTTAATTTCGAAATTAAATATTATTAATTAAACCTATATAGCATCCTATATATTGGTATGAGGAGCTAGGGTTTAACTAAGAGAGAACCAACACCTAAGAGACGGCCAAAGAGAGGAGAGAGGACGGATTCCTAAAACCCTAGACGGACATAGGCGCTAGCACGCCGTTCGAGGTTGAGGGCTACTCGTGTGGATACCGGTAGAGGAAGCCGACCGGAGTTGTCGACTTCGAACGACAAAGGAGGCACCAGAAGCATCCTGAACGGCCGAATCATCAAGTCACCAGGGAATCGAACGCCTAAAGGTAATGCTTCTTACTACCTGACTTAAACGCGATCGGTAGATCCGGGAAAGGGAATGAAAGTTTTAAAATTTTATGTCGTTTTCCGCTGCGCGTCGTCTTTCAATTCCCTACATTTTCAGCTGATCATTTTGTTACCAATGAGCTATCACCTTCTAACAATTATACTTCTGCCACATTATATGCTCCATCTACTAACTCCATCATAAAAAATTGCATCTTCTTCTTATTAGCAGTTCATGGTTAGAGGAGTATTTTCCATAACAACAATAGCATAGATTTTTAGTTCTACATTCCTCAAGCTCCTTTATGCCAATCTTTGTCAACGGGTGCCACTTATTCCCCTTGAGTTTAGTGAAGAACTAGAACTACTACTGCTAATGGCAGGAATAGATTTCTCATTCTCTAATAACAAAGGCTTATCTCTATTCACATAGGGAAGAGGCTTCACATCAGGAGGAGTTAGCAATAAACCTTTAGAAGAGGAAGAAAAAGACTTACCCAGATTAGAACCTAAATTGCTGTAATAAATCCAAGTTAGACTCTTGCAACCTCACTAACTTGGTAGCTTTTAACAATGATTGGGGCCTTAATAGCTTAACCCTTAAAGCTAACTCTAGGTCTAACCCTATGATAAAACAACTAAGATGTCTAGGCTCCAAAAGATCCAACTTACAAATCAAATTGTGAAATTCATGTTAGTAATCTGACAATGAACCCAACTACTTTAGCCTCATTAAGTCTTCTATTAGATCATCATAAAGAGGGCCAAACCAGATTCTGATAGCCTTTGTAAAAGTTTTCCATGGAAGGGTTCCACTGTGACTACATTCAAAGTGCTGGAACCACTTGTATGTATTGTTATCCAAAGAGATACTGGCTAATACCATTTTTTTGCCTTCTGGAGTTCTATCTAATACAAAGTATCTTTCACACTTAGCTAACCAGCCATTAACATCTAGTACCAAGAAGTTGGGAAAATCTAACTTCATATAGTGGGTAGGGATGTTGTAGTTACCATCTCTATTGTGTCCACAACTTCGAGCTCCTAAAGATGTTGTAGTTACCATCTCTATTGTGTCCACAACTTCGAGCTCCTCGAGATTGGATGTTAGCCATTTGTAATGATACCCAACGAAGTAGATCATGGAGCCTAAAACTTTGTCCTTTCATTTCATGCATAGCTTCTATTTGATTCTCAATTTGCATACATCGAAGATCAAACTTGGCATGCACTCTATCTTATACCTCCTTCACTTTCATCTGTGAACATGTAGCATTAGCCATGATGAGTCATAGCTGTTCTGATATGAATAGTATGAGCAAAATGTAAGAAATAGGGAAAAACAAGAAGAATAATATTTGGGGAGGAAGAGAGAGAAAATAATGTAGAGGAAAGATTCAGAGGCTACTCATATAATAACCACCTTGATATCTAGGAGTACAATATATCTGACTCAATCATAGAGATTCATAGAAGAGTAGAAAATAATTCAAAGTAAAAGACTTATTTACCCCTACATGAAATTATTAATATATCAAGGAGGGGCTGGTGGCCACGTTGACGATCACACGGGTAAAGAGGAGGTAAGGGTGACGTTAATGAGCTATGGTCTGTAGATTGTGGAAGATGAAAGTAAAAGGGTTAGGGTTTCTTTCTTAAGAGAGATTAAGAGAACAAAGGTTGAAGGAGAGGCAAATGAAGGGTGTGTTAAGTAAAGTATGAAAAATAAAAAATTAGAGGGGTTAAGGAGAGAGAAACACTGCATTTTGAAGGGAGGGAAAAGAATTAAAAAGGACTAGGCCGTCACAATCTTGGTAGTTACAAGTTCAAAAGATCCATGAGAACCTAGGCTAAACTAAGCTTCAAGACATGGGCCATTAGACATTAAGGAAGATGAATGGGAAAGGTTGTTCAAGCAACTTTAAAGGTTGGTTGCATAAAGAGCAAAAAGAAGAATGTGAAAGCTTTAAGGTAGCAAACTTTACCATACTCTTATGTGCTTGGTGTTTGTTTGCATGTATGACATGATTATATGTTATATGATTTTATGAACTTGTGCATTATAAATGTGAATATGTTTAAAGTATGCCATAGGCCTATGTGTTTTATGATAAATGCATGATGATTTCCAAACATGTCATTATGTTATAAAGATGTTAAGTTGCATGCATATTATGAATGATAAGCTTGCTATGTATGTTCGGGTAGTTACTGTTTGCTACTGAGATGGTCCTAAAACTCACCCTTCCTTAACCAACCATAATAGGTTTCATGAGCAAGGAAGAAGATTGGTAGGATATGGAATAAAAAAGAAGAGAAGAATTTAAGAAATGTTATATTATATCATGTTATGTAATTTTTAATGATGAAATATTCATAAACATGCCTATAATGTTATGTAATGAGGAAAGATGAGAATGATATGTATGATTGATTAATGAATAAATGAGATGATTGCATACATGATAATGGTGGATTATAATGCGATAATGGAAATAAAGTGATAACTATCCCATAATGAGAAATTAAATTGAGACAAAGCAAAAGTTTGTTAAATGAATGAATCTACCTATGTCTTAGTGAGAAATTACTACACATCCTAAGCTTTAAAACAAGTGGTAAATCACTTAAGATGGCTTTGTCTGCTAAGAGATATGATTGCTCAAATTTAGAGCAGAAAATATGAAAATGAACTGTTTGACCACATGAACAGTACACCTTTACGTGTAATTATGGAATAAATGAGTAGAGAAATTAACTAATAAGTATTTTTTTTGGTGTAAAGAATTAAAATATTTTAAATGGAGACATAAATTACCTCAATAAGATTTTTCTATAATTAGTTATGAAGTTTCAAAGGTGGACAAAAAATACGAAATTTACCATTGAATAATAACATAAGAATCAAATTTTAAATTTTCAATGTACGAGCTAATTTTGTGATCTTCTTAATTTGTAACACTTTTGATTGTGTACTAAAGGGGATAAATAGAAGGATATTTCACTCTTTTTGCCCTACAGTTTCAACATGGACAAGTGGGTGACCAGAACTTAAAATAGTGTTGCAATTAATTCAACTAAGCTCCAAATGTGTTTTAATCCATTACAATCGTTGACCTTCTTTAATCAACCTAAAGTTAAATCACTCAGTTAAGAAACTCATTATTTATTTAAGAGACTTGACATAGAGTAAGCAAGAAATAAATAGCATAGCATTAAAATGAGGACATCATACCAACTAGCCCTATAAAGAGACAACAATTGGGCAAATTTTGAACAAGATCACACAATATATAAATATTCAAATGAAAATTGTAGTATATCTGCATCTAAATTCTAAAGTAATAGCAATGTGTAGTTGTTGAAAAGCCCCACTTTTTATGGGAAAAACCATAAGGGTCCATATCGAGAAATACCACGTCTCTTTCAACACACGTGTTAGTCCTAGTAACTTCCAAAGTATTAATAGCCCAAAAATAAAGGTTAATGCTTCACATTTAGTCTCACAACCCACTAGGTCCCAGAATGGGAATGAATTATTCTAATTAAGTAGGCAAATATACATGCAGTAGACTACCATCCGCTGGGTTATTCATTTAATTTTTCTCTAACCTAATCCATATCTAAAGATGAGAAGAAAATAACATTTATAAAGTTCATTAAAAAGGTGGACCTTTCAATCCTATTTGAATTATTTTGAATGTTAGCTCATAGTTGAGTGCTTGTATTCTTCTCTATTAAATATTGATTTGCCCTTATAGAATCCATGAACTTATAATATGTTTGTTCTAGTGAAAATTAATTTTTGCTAATACTGAGAACATTTTCCATAAGACAACAATCAAATAGTATTAGATCAAGATTTTTTTCTTAAGAAAATCAATTTGAAACATAATAGAATATGAAGATTTTTCCTTGGCAATCAAAACAGAGAAAAGGATTTTCCTACACCTAAAAGGGGAAGGTAGTTCGATCTGAAAAGAGAATCATAATAACACCAAACACTAAAAGAAAAATGCACTATTAATGTTATGGATAAGGTACTTAAATACCCTAAAAGTATTCCTAAAGGAACTTGGCACCTGAAAGGTTTTTTGGCTCTTATATGCCTTGAAAGTTTTATTTCATAGCATTTCTGCCATGAACTGTTATCTGCCATTAAGTTTGACCATTAAAGACACTGGTTAAAACATATAATTTAACAGTCAAACTTAATGGTGGATAACAACCAAGTTATTTTTTGCTATGAAAATAAACTTTCATTACATACAAGAGTAAAAAAAACTTAGGTGTTGTGTTCTCCTTTATGGACACATATGAGGTATTTAAGCACGTTATCCCTTAATGTTATCATGCAACCCATAAAGTGACAAGTCTCATATTTTACTTATATTTTCTAGTCCAAACTTATGCTTTTGTAGCTTTTAATTGTGTAATTTGGGTTAAATTAGTGGTTTTTGTGCATCAAGGGTCTAAGAGTTAATTGTGTATTTTTATATGATAATTCTTGGGTTTTATTCATTCATTGGCTCTTATGTATCCTATAAACTTTAGATTAGATCACTATGAGCTTAATTTGACTATTGTAGGTGGTTAAAGATTAAAGAAGTCAAAGAAGTCATGATTCTATCTCAAGCGCCGTGACACATTGGCATAGGCACCGTGACTGATGTATATAATAAGGAGCAGAACTTCACTAATTCAAATGGTGTCATTTTGGCTGGGCACCATGGCAGATATACTATGGTGAATAGACGAAAATCTGAATTTAAACTCCAGATCGCACGCCAGAAGAAGAAGACCGCCATTTTTCACTTCTAGATCAATTTCTCTACCCAGATCTCTCTCAACTTCATCTTCTTCACTTCTCTACCTTTCTCTATCATCAATTCATCATTTCTACTCAATTTTTTTTTACTTTCCACTGATTATTCTCCTCTACTCCTCCTTTCATCATTACTACCATGGCCATGGAGATTACTGAGCTTTGTGGAGCTGTAATTTCGGTCATAAAGGGCTAGATTGTGATTTCTTGATGTTTATTAAAGTCAATCTGAGTTCCTAAAGCTATATTGGGAGTTTCTTCTACCTTATTCTTAGTTTCACTCTTTACATTCATAGATTGTAATTTCTAAGGTTTAGATTTGTGATTTATGATTATACTGAGATGTAATTTAGTTGAGTTGCATTGAAATTGATGTTTGGATTGTATTCTGCACTTTAATTGATTGATTGGATTGGTTTTACCTTCTATTAAATTGATTGTTTCAACTCAAGTAATTGAATCTCTTGATTAACAGGTTAGGGTTCTAGCATTGTTAATTAAGGGAAGAGAATATCTCTTGCAGAGTATAATTCATGTTAAGCATTAAGATGAGTTTGATAAGTTAGGTTCTAGCTCATTAGATTCATTGTTTGGAGAAGGTCTTCATAAATTTGGAACTCAATTAAAAGAGGAACTAGGATTTGGCCTTCACGGATAAATCATACATTACATTCATCTCCATTCATTAAGTCTAAAAACATAAAAGGTTTAAATAGTTTTCTATTAATCTTTGATAGAGTCACTTCTTGGATAATTACTTCATATAGTACACTTGGTTTATTTGATATTTGTGCTCAAATGACTAGGATACCTATAGGCTCCTCAAGAATTTGACATCTAGGTTAGTGTCACTAAATTGCATTTAGCTTAGTTTTATTTAGAAGTCAAGCGACATGGCTCATCAAATTTGGTGCCGTTACCGAGGAGCCTAGCTCCTTCATAATTGTGTGTCCAAATATCATTTTGACTGGGTTGTGTTGTTGCATTTTTACTTATGATTTTTTTGGCAAAAGAAAATTTCCCAAAAGTTCAAGCAAATATTTTAGAGTATTTGTCATTCCAATCATTTGGTGAATTTAAACTTTAGTTTGATTTAGTGTTTTTAAATACTTACTTGTTGGAAAGTTGTTGTTGAAACTTGTCTTGGTCATTAGGGAAGTGGTTTAGTGAAGAAGGTTGAGTTAAGATTGCTTTTCAGTTATTTTCTTCTGCAGCGGGACACTAATTTTGTTAGAACTATTGGGGCACATTTTGCTATCCATCGCAGCACCTTTATCTAATAAAGAGAAGGTTAATTTTGTTATAGCTGCCGTAGCATATTCATCAATCCACCATGGCGCCTATCCTTATTGGGAAACAAAGCTATTTGGAAGACAAAGCCTATTTGGAAGGACTTTTTAGGCCTTTATATTCATTTCTTTATGTGTATTTACTTGTTTCTTATGCTCTCTAGAACTTGTCTTAGTTCTTAATTAAGACCACATGTAACATTTGTATCTCTTGGATATCATTGAGGCATTCATTCAAATTACTTACTTAGACCAAATAGCCAACCCCTACATGATTTACCCTTTGCTATCCATTTGAGCCTTATTAGTTGAATCCCTTATTCATTTTACTTCTATTTATATAACCTCTTTCCTATAAGGATGCATATCTTATTTCATTCCTTCAGCTTAGAATTCACTAGCATTTTGATGGATTCAATTGATCGATTAATGATGAGAAAATGCATATTTGAGCATGGGTATAAGAAGGAAAAAAACAATAAAAAGGGGTAAAAAGAAAAAGTAAATGAAGAAAAGAAAAAGAAAATAAGAAATAAAATGGGAAATAGAAAAAAATATAGAAAAAAAGTTGGAAAGAAATGAAGAAAGCAAGGAAAAAAAAGGAAAAAAAAAAAGAAGGAATACGAGTACCCTGGCAACTTTCGAGTTCAAGATTAAGAAATTAAACCTTCAATTGAACATTGCTAATGTTATTGAATTCCACTCATTGATTTACACTTCATACTCTCCTTCATATGTATTCTTGTGCACTTCCTTCCTAACATTTACATTATAAGCCACAAAAGTTCTCTTGATTCTTGGGTACTTATGTATTTGAGTGGTAGAGAGGTAGGGCTATTAGAAGCATATAGTATAGCATTTGAACAAGTGAATTGAGTAAAAGAATCCTAAACACTTGTGAGTTGAGTGATACACTAACCCCCTTATGTGGTCTTCCACATCTTATTCATTTGGATTAAATTGCAAATCATTGGTTGGTTTCTTTGTATTAGAATATTTCATGGATTGATAGTAGTTGAAGAGTCACTACTGGTTGCATTGCTACTTGAACCTTTGAGCTTGCCTATTCCTTCTCTATCATCTTTCTCTTTTGCATTATTTTTAGATTTGATTTTTCTTGGGAGTATAAAAGCTAAGTGTGGGGGAGTTGATAAGTCCTATTATTTGCATACATTTCTAGTCCTAAACTTATGCTTTTGTCATTTATAGTTGCATATTTTGGGTATAATTAGTCTTCATTATGAATAAGAGTTAGTGAATGGAATTGTGAGGTTTTATATATGTTTTTGTATATTTTGTGTGATTTTATATGTGTGTTCTTTTGATCCCTTGGTTGGTATACATTGTAGGTAGTTTTATCAACATTTTGGCCATTCTGTCTCAAATGCCATGATAGATTAGCTTAAGTACCACGGTGGAATCACCTTATGAGGAGCACAATGTTATTATTTCAAATGATACCATTTTGGCTAGGCACCACGATGGATATGCAAAGGTGCCGTGATAGACGGCCATATTTTCAGATTTAAAACCAGCTCATATGTGCTCGTTTCAAAGGACTCCCATTCAGATTTCTCTCATCCAGATCTTGTTTTTCTTTGTTCTCTCTACCTTTTTTCATTCCATCTACCATTCCATACCATTTTTAGCCACATTCCATCACTTTCTACCAATTATTCTTCCTCTCTTCCATAATCTGATCCATTTCATCTTCATATTAGTGTTCAATGGCTATTAGAGGACTAGAGGCTCAGTTGAGTTGTTTTCCAGTCATGAACAGCTGAATTCATTCATTCCTTAATGATTAATGAAGCTGTTCTGAGTTTCTAGAGCCTAAGGGAAGTTTAGTTTTGTTTAATTTCAGTTTCTACTTGTATTGGATTTACCTTTAGTGGATAATCAATTGCCGTTTAGTCCTCTTGTTTATTGTAATTGATTGTTCATGTTCTTGAAGCTTCCAATTGAATGTGTTAGATGTTTAGGTTTGGTCGAGAGCTAAAGAACCTTTGTGAGTTCAATATAAGCTAATTCCTAAGGCACTTTATCTAATTAACCAATTATATGGCTAACAATGTTAATTAGGTACTAAGAGTGTTGGCTTAGTGAGATGCAATTGAACTTAACAAAAAGTGAAACAAGTAAGTATAGCTAAGTCAACCATCAAGGAGATTCGCTATATTCATTGTCCATTCCGTAATAAAACAAGAAAATTATAAACAATAGTTATCAATTCTTAGTTTAGCATGGTTAATTCAATTCTGTCGCTTCCCTTAGTTCATTTGTATTTAACACCTAGTTAGTTAGTTTGTAATTGGCTCCTTAAAAAGATCAACACCTATATTAGTTGCCTTATGGTGGATGTAGCTTAGTTGTTGTTTTGAGAGCCCTACAACATGGCTTGTCAAAATGGCGTCGTTACCGGGGAGCCTACCTCCTTGGTAATCATGTGTCCAAATATCATTTTGACCATGTTGTGTTGTTGCATTTTTACTTTTGCTTTTTTTTTTGGCATAAGAAGATACTTACTTGTTGGAAAGTTGCTGTTGAAACTTGTCTCGGTTATTAGGGAAGTGATTTAGGGAAAAAAGTTGAGTTACAATTGCTTTTTAGCTACTTTCGTTTGCATCAAAACGGTGATTCTATCAGGACCGCTGTGGGACATTTTGCTGTTCATTGCAGCACCTCTATCTGATAAAGAGAAGGTTGATTCTGTTATAGCTGCTATGGCATATTTATCAATTCCTCATGGCACCTGTCCTTGTTGGAAAATTTTTTTTTACATGTGTCCTAGCTTGTTTTTAATTGTATTCTCTGGACTTTTAGCATTCTTTTAAGGGTTTAACTGCACCTTAATCTGCTCTTGATTAATTCATTTAAATCCTTGATTTTTGAAGTTGAGTCACTTTTTAGGTGCTTGATTGTTTAAAGTGGTTTCAAAGTTCTTGTATGACTAGATCTAGAAAAGAGACACTTTAGCCGCTTGATATTAAAATAAATAAGACTTTAAGGGGGTGTTCGAATGGAAACCAAACCATCATTTTAGAAGTGCTTTTATGGTGTATGAAGTAAATATGTAGAGGAGTCTGCCTCGTTTAAAAAGCACTTTCCTAGGTTCCTAAACACCCCTAAGAGGACTTAAGAAAGAAGGGTTATTTGAGGGTA